>NC_061834.1:27355769-27380769 GCF_019202785.1 Penaeus chinensis | reverse complement strand
GAGCGAGAGAGCGAGAGAGCGAGAGAGCGAGAGAGCGAGAGAGCGAGTGAGCGAGTGAGCGAGTGAGCGAGAGAGCGAGAGAGCGAGAGAGCGAGAGAGCGAGAGAGAGAGAGAGAGAGAGAGAGAGAGAGAGAGAGCGAGCGAGCGAGCGAGCGAGCGAGCGAGCGAGCGAGCGAGAGAGCGAGAGAGCGAGTGAGCGAGTGAGCGAGCGAGCGAGCGAGCGAGAGAGCGAGAGAGCGAGTGAGCGAGTGAGCGAGAGAGCGAGAGAGCGAGTGAGCGAGTGAGCGAGAGAGCGAGAGAGCGAGAGAGCGAGAGAGCGAGAGAGCGAGTGAGCGAGTGAGCGAGAGAGCGAGAGAGCGAGAGAGCGAGTGAGCGAGAGAGCGAGCGAGCTGCGCTAAGTAACTCAAAGGCATTTCGTGGTATTCGTCAACATATCCTTAGGGAAGCTACTGCCGGGTGGCCCTTCCGTATCATTTTTCTCGGACGAAGAGCTTTTTGAGAAGCGGCGTATGAGAAAGATTTCCTGTACATCTCGAGTCCCTTTTCATTTTCCGATATCTGGAATATATGTTTTTTTTTCTCTCTTTTCCTTACCCTTTGCTTGAGGATCCAGGTCACGTTTGTTATGTCAGTATATTTTGTGTGCTTTTTGTTATTTTATTGTTTTTGATTTGTTATTTTGAACTGTAACTGAAATAGATATGCCATATATTAAGCCAGACTATTTTGGTTGCAAAATCGTGCGAAGGACTGTGCGGTAGTGTGGAAGAAAGGGTTAAATGTATAAATTTTGCTTATAAATTACGCAAGCTCTCCTTTTCATGTTTTTCTTTCTCTCTTTTCGGTTGTCCTTTTTTTTAGAAAGGGTAATTGATTCTGGTATTTTTGTTTCAGAAAGCCTAATTAATTCTGTTTTTGCACGGCATACAAGAAATTTATAATTTCATGGTAGAATTTTGATTTTGTGTATTTTTTGACTACCTAAGAGAAAAAAAAAGGTTACTCTTAAGTCTGAAGGCATCTACTGTAACGAATGTGCTTATGAAAGGACTCAAACTGAAATAGTATCGGTGCAGAGAGTGAGTGTGAGAGACTGAGAGAGAAAGTAAAGTTTGAAAATACATAAGTCAACCACAAAACTAGTTGATAGCAAACCCATTTTCTACGAGGATAAGAATAACCATACCGTCTAAGTAAAAGGGTCTGTCATTAATATGATTCACATAATGTTTGGACCATAGTGATGATAATGACTTTGATAACACAAGTAATGGCAAAGATAAATATTTTATATGGAAGAGTAAGCAAGTAATACTGCCAGGCTAAATCCTCTCCAGCTATATTGTAAAATTTTATTCGGATTAGGACATTAATTCTTAATAGTTCATTCAGTTGTTCCCTGCCTCATGGACAGCACATTCACAATGTTTCATCATAATCCGACCGTAACTTTTCCCGTAATCCAGATAACAAAGCAGTCGACCAAAACGTGAATAAATATAGCCTAAAACATTCGATTCAGGTGGATTTGTGCAAGGAATCAACACCTATGTTCTTATGGCTCGTTGTGACTGCGAGGAACTGCCCTAGTATAAGGCTTTTTTTCTCTCTTTCTCTCTGCCAATGACACCGGCGATAGTCATAGGGCGGGTAATGAAAGGGGTCTGGACATGTTGGTTTATTGCTGAAGGTAGATGCGAGACCTCCAAGAGACCCCTGTCTTCCTGGGTGCCGAGGATTGAGTGGTGACGAGCTAGACCTGTGTTCCGTCGTCTGTCTGTCATCCTTTTATGCGGCGGCTCCTTTCCCGGGCGGTTGTTTACTTCCGTCGCAGTGTCAAAAGTGAAAGCAGGGTAGACACCTGTGTCCGCTGAAGGAGGAATTTGTTACAGTAAGGCAGCCACTGGAGACAGAGGCGTGAAGCTTGTCCTTGAGCCGTTTGCAACACCTGCAATAGGTACTCAGGGATACAGGTTCTTGGTAATCCGATGGTCACATCGTCTTCAAAGGCTAGAATATAAGTGTACCAGGCCAGTAAAAGGGCAAAGGAGGAGAATGATAATGTTTGTCAATCACCTTACTAAGTTGCAAGAAAAATTAAAGCGTAATATGAACAATTTGTCACAGGATGGGTAACATGAGGTATTAATTTGTTAGGATTAACTAGATCAGTAGAGTACCATCATTTTGTAGAGAAAAAATAATGAGCAAGAATGCTATATCTTTGGGCTACATAGGCAAGTACTTATGCTTTGGACACATTGAGGAAGCTGAGCCTGGCCTTAATTCTAACCGTGCGCCACATAACCACCATGTGAGCAATCGTAAGTGTTGTGTGAGTAAATTCTCGGTGAGAAGGACGCAGATTCCTTTGTTTATGGCTGGGCTAGAAAGAAACTTGTAAGTACGTATGTTTCGGACACATGAGGCAGCTGGGTTAGGACTTAATTCTAACCAGTCGTAACCATCATGTGTGCTAAGTGTGCTAAACTTCTCGGTGCGGTGGAGCACAAGATTCCATCATCTACAGGCAAGAACCGGCCTTGGAATTAACTTGCAGTGATAATAATTATGCAAGCCTATAAAAAAAAAACATGGTGTCTGCAGTTCAATGTCATTTTTTCAACAGAATGGACTCCGTCAGCTATTTATATGTTACATATTCACCAATAAAGAATCATAAAGTCCAGCATTACTGTGGACGAGATATTGAACTTCGAGAAAACATGAAGAAAGCGAGTTGGGATAAGTTCTAAGTCAAAGGGATAACACTTAGTACAATTCATAATCCTAGAGTGAATTCCGTGTAGAGTAGTCAAATAGGTGGGTTATAATGAAGTAATAATGAAGCACTAACTAGTAGGGTACGGTATGCAAGTGAAAACAATAGTTATATGTTCTGAGAGAAAATAATCAGTAGAAAAAATACCAATCGCGAAAAAGTTAGCAATTGAGGAATGGTCCCAGCATATGACTTCGTTTGCTGTAAATCAGTGATTGACAGCGAGACGTTTTGTAATATAGAGTTAGTCTTTGAATTTGAAAGAAGACAACTTGTACATAAGGTGTGGATGGGTATAGGGAGGGCTATAATTTATCTGGCACTAATAGGCATACACATATTTTAAAAGTAATGAAGAAGTATTTGTGTTCCTGAACGGCGACTTGATGGTTGTGCTGACAAATGTTCACAAAGAATGGGCAAGGCAGGTGAGCCGGATTGGTGTGACTGTATAGAGTGCGAGAATATATCTTCAAGCAACTTCGTCAGGCATGCAAGGTCAGCACAAAGTAGAAGGGTAGACATGGTACAGGAATGCGTGGATCAGTGGAGGATTTTGTAGTGATGGCTTGGTGTTAAGGGAGGCGAGGAGGCACTCCGACAGATGTCTCTTGGCAGCAGAGTGCCGGTGCAGTCCGATATCACCCCTACCACCAGATGGTCTTAGGGCGCGTTACGAAAGGGGTCTTGACTTGTTGGTTTATTGCTGAAAGTAGATGCGAGACCCCCAACAGACCCCTGCCTCCCTGGGTGGTGTGTGCCATCGTCTGTCTGCCGTCTCTCCCTCTGCCTCTCTCTTTGTCAGAGGAGACGTGTCCTTTTATGCTTCAGCTCCCTTCGAGGGCGGGTGTTTACTTCCTCGTCGCTAAAGTGTCAAGAGTGAAAGCTGAGTGGACACCTACGCCCGCCCAAGGAGGAACTTGTTACAGGAAGGCAGGTGTGTGAAGCGTACCTGATTTGCAAGTATTGTGTACACTCTCCCTCTCTCTTTCTCTGTTTATATATTTATATCCCTCTGTCTCTCTATCCATCTATCTATATATGTATATGGAAATATATATGTATATGTATGTATTTATGTGCACGTATATGTATGTATGTATTCACTCACAAACATACACTTACACACGCACGCACATACACACACACACACACACACACACACACACACACACACACACACACACACACACACACACACACACACACACACACACACACACACACACATATGTGTGTGTGTGTGTATATATTTATATATATATATATATTTACACACACACACACACACACACACACACACACACACACACACACACACACACACACACACACACACACACAAACACAAACACAAACACACACATATTTCACATACACATACATATACACATATATACATATATATACATTTATATACATACATATATAATATATATATATATAATATAATATATATATAATATATATATATATTTATGTATATATATTTATATATAAATAGATATATATCAATAATTGTATATATATAAACAGGTATGTATGAATGTGTGTATATATGTATATTTATATACATATACATATATATATATATATGTATATATGTATATATGTATATATATGTATGCATGATTATATATATGTGTATATATATATGAATGTTTATGTATAAATATATTATGTATGTACATATATATCTATTTATATGTCTGTATATGTACATGTATATTTATATGTATATATATTTATATATTATATGAATATTTATATTACATGTATATATGTATATATTTGTGTATATACATTTATCTATATATGTATGTATGCATGTATGTAGATGTATATATATGTATATGCATTTGTATATATGCATGTATTTCTGCGTGTTTATGTATATACATATATTTATATATATATGTATATATTTTATATATTTACACATACACATATATGTATATATACATATATATGTATTCACACTCATGTATATGTATACATACATGCATATATGTGGATATGCACACACACACATTATACATATATACTCACATATGTATCTACATATATATACGTATATCTATGTATATATGCACATATATGTACATATGTATACACATATATACATATGCATATACCTATATGTGTATATATGTATATATGTGTATATATCAATTATGAACTTACGCATGCACACACGCACACGCGAGAACGCGCGTGTACATACACACAAAAACGCGCGAGCGCACGCGCATATACATTTATTAATTTGTCTCTCCTCATGTATTCCTCTTCTTCCTTTCATATCTCTCATCTTTTGTATCCGTAAAGACACCAACTCGTTGAATGTACGGGCTTCGTGTAGCCTCAAGTTCCCTCATTATTTCCTCGAGCAATTCACCTTCTTTCGTTGATTCTCATTTTCCCATCTCTCTTTTTTAATATCCATCCTGTGTGTTTTTTTCATTTTTAAATTAAGTTATGCGTGTGCGTTCTTTTTATAAACTTTTAAGAAATATACTAACTGCTTAATTAATTTTTCTATCATAGATTATATGAAAAACATTCGGGATGGTAATTTTTTAAGTCTGAGAGGAATAGTATCCACAATTCATTAGTAAACGGTTGATCGGGAAACTAGATTGGCGAGGCATTCACATGAGCAAATTAACTGGTCGGATCTTGAGACCTAGATCACTCACAGTTTATCACTTGGTAGTTGAGGAGGTGGTTGTGCATTTACTGTGTCGACCAAGGAACGGCGGGAATGTCCTGTCATTACAAATACAGACAGCCTGCATGTGGCATTTACGGCATGAATCTCCGGCACGCTTTCTCTCTCTCTCTCTCTCTCTCTCTCTCTCTCTCTCTCTCTCTCTCTCTCTCTCTCTCTCTCTCTCTCTCTCTCTCTCTCTCTCTCTCTCTCTCTCTCTCTCTTTTTTTTCTTTCCTCTTTCCGTTCACCCACCTCCGCACTCAGAACCTTCCTTCTCGGTCCTCTATCCTTCCCTTAACCTCCTCGTCTTCTCACTCACGGGTCATTTTGTCCTTATCCCCATCCCGTCCACACTTCTAGAGTCAACTTTATCAATACATTTATTCAGGGATTTCCTATGCCCTCTCTTGGTGACCAGAAGGCCGTAAAATGTGTCCTCTCAAAAGTTTAAATTCAAAACTTTTGACCGATGAATTTTACTTTTGGGTTTCTGAACGGTTCATTGTTGTTATGATGGAGTTGTATTGTCATTCTGATGACGCCAAGAACGTAGCCAATATATTAGCAATAAACAAGTCATCGGTGAAGAATTGTAGATGTTGACCATAATATGGGAATGATAATAACAAGATATGGTTATTATATCAAACGTCTCCACAGCCGTGCATCCATCTGTCTTATCCATTCCTCCATTAATCAGTCCGACATCATACCATGTGAGTAACTAACTCTCCTCCCGTCAAGAAAAATTACCCAAGGCACATAAATACATAAATATGGATGCTGAAGCGGCGCCAAGTTTTGTGAATGACGTAACTTGGCTTGTGGCCAACGCCAGCCTTGATTGACCCAGTGCACTAGAGAGAACGTTTTAGGAGAGAAACGAGGAGTGATCACGGATGAGTAAAAGAGAGAAAAGAAAGAGAAACTTGAGAAATATATATACTAATATATATATACTACACATGCGCGCTCACGTGTGTAGATATGTAAGTATGTGTATAGAATACAACGGGTATGTTAAACATGCCCGTGCATTTCATTAGACTGCAGTTCTTACTGATCCTGAAAGAGGTGATAATTATGTCTAAAATGTTGTTGATGAGAATGAACAAAGTGGTAACAAAAAACATTAATATACATATATATATATATATATATATATATATATATATATATATATATAGAAAGAGAGAGATAGAGAGAGAGCAAGAGAAAGACAGAGAAAGAAAGAGATAGCAAGAGACAGAGAGCAAGAGATAGAGAGCAAGAGATAGAGAGCAAGAGATAGAGAGCAAGAGAGAGAGAGAGCAAGAGAAAGAGAGCAAGAGAGAGAGAGATAGAGGGAGAGAGAGAGGGGGGGGGGGAGAAGAGAGAGAAAGAGAGAGAGAAAGAGAGAGAGAAAGAGAGAGAGAAAGAGAAAGAGAGGGGAGAGCAAGGGAGAGAGAGGGAGAGGGAAAGGGAGAGGGAGGGTAGTGGGGGACAATAGATTGTGACGAAGTATAATCTTGAATTAGGTGGTAGTGTGAATATAGAGGAGGCTTTAATGACGAAGACAAGCACGGACAGGACGGGGAGGTCAGGAGATAGAGTATCTCTCATTAGTCACAGTGTAGTTCAGTGGCCACCCGTATGTTCTGAAAGAGGGCGAGAAGAAATCGTTCTGGAAGCAGGTACGAGTAGCATGTAGAACCTCATGTTTTAGGCAGGGTAGCCACAATTTTTTTATTCTGTCTGCTTGAATGATCTGCTGTCTCTGCCCATAGAGATGTTGTAGTGAGAGAGGTGCCATGAGTAATTTGAGAATTAAATCTGACTGTCGTGACCTGCCTAATCCCTGGGCACCGTGTGGTCATCAGGCCACCTACAAGAGCTTTGATTTCGGTTTAACGTCACGAAACTCCCTATTTGGACAAGGGCTAGGACGGGCCTACCCCGTGAAAGGCAGGCAGGTATTGGCAGGTGGAGACCGTTACCCCGAGTGGATGCCCTTCCTAACCTCGGACCGTGGCCGGGAATCGAACCCGTGCGCTTGCGGACCCTCCGGCCGACAGCCGCGCGCGTTACCACTGTACCACGGCGGTCCCACTGAATTTGATATACATCTCTTCTCGTATGGTTGGTTCCTTGGTATTCTGCAGCAGACCTTGAACAGAAGCGTTTGGAGGTGTTTCACGTGATATATAGAAAAAAGATCCACTACATACACGATACATTTTTTTTTTTTCAATAAATAATACAACCGACACGCCTGTGTAACCATGACGTCCCATAGGGGCTTAGTAACAGTGTTTAAGTTTGATTGCACGTTAATCACCAGGTAAAAAGTTAAGGTTAAGGTACAGGCAACCTTCTCCAGCAAGATGCCAGTGCCTGAATTCGAGCATCTTCAGTCATCTGTACTAATCTTCACTAATGTGAGTCTCTATACTATTTGTATATATGCAGAACAGACCAGGCAAAAGTTATCCCAAGAAGGGTCTGGGTCCTGATAACTTTATCCTCAGCGTCCTTGTGGAATGTGCAGCTGGTTAGCGCTCTTTTCCTCCTGGGATTCACACCTCTGGGGAATGGTCGGTCGTCTGGAAGAACAAAAGTGGGTACCATTAACAAGAAGGCCGAGAACTAACGCCAAGAACTGTGGACCCATTTGCCTATCCTCTATCCTTGGCAAGATCTTTGAGACCGACAAGACTATATCACTCCTTTTCTTCTGAACACGATTTCGGCTTTAGACTTCCGAACGAACAAGTAGGTAGCACACTTATTATCTTAACTGTTTACGACTTGGCGCAAGGCCCAAGCAAGAACACCGTTGTTGCCCTCGAAAAGGAAACCGTTTGATGCAGCAGATACAGTTGTATTATTCATCACAGCACACATGCGAATAATTGGCAAATGAAGTATTAAATAATTTTGATGTCATTTTTAAGGTAATATCCGATCTAAGTGAAAAAAAATGTTTTTCAGTAGCCCTGCTAATCAACGCGACTGTTTGCGTTAACGAGAATGAATTATTGACAACGACAAAGAGGAGAATGGGGATGGAAGGATATGGTATGTAACGTTTATTTATTTTGAGGTTCATAAAATAATGACATTAATGGTTGCGATGTCTGATAAAAGTAATCGCTCATTATCCTCTTTATCCTCTACGAATTTGTGTGGCCAAGCTTTATAGACCTTGTCAAGGAGGAAATGTATTTAGGAGTTTTGGATGTTATGAGTATGTGTTTATGTACGTACGTGTGTGTGTGTGTCTGTTTATGTGAGCGCCCGTGCGTGCGTGCTTGCATGCACATGCGTTTGTGTTCTGTACTCATGTTCTGTTATTTTAGATTTTTGTATATGTTTTCTAAAATGGTATATATATGCCTGTGTTAACCACATGTGTTCGTTTATTCTTGTACATACATGTGTGCCTGTTAAAGTAATGACATTTTGCGAAGTAAAGTGGAAGAGAAAGTGCATAGAATAAAGATGATAGCAATTAGTCACTAAGAAACAAACATAAATGAGTAAAATAATAAAGGACAGAGAGATAGAGAGAGAGAGAGAGAGAGAGAGAGAGAGAGAGAGAGAGAGAGAGAGAGAGAGAGAGAGAGAGAGAGAGAGAGAGAGAGAGAGAGAGAAAGAGAAAGGAATCTAAAACAAAAATCGAATGGAAGAAGTAAAAAAAAGAGAAGAAACGTAATTGGAAAACCAAATAGTGTAAACGAGTCAGAAAAAAAAATAAAGCGGAGGGGAAAGGAGAAATAAGAGAAGACGTAAAAGGAAATGGAGAATTAAGCAAGAAAGGCGTAGAGAAGAATTGAGAGGCAAATAAAAAAGAAAGGTGGAAGGGGAAATTCGATGATTCGGGGGAGGAAATTGAGCCCCGAGGATGTAGCTCTAACGCACTCGTCTGTGTGGAGAAAGGAGGAAGGAAGAGAAAGAAGAAGGAATGAAGGAAGTGTGTGGAAAAGAGAAAGAAAGGAGAGGGGAGGTATGAGAGAAATGGTCGAGAGATACGAAAAGGGGAATAAAGGAGTAGGGAAATATGAGAGAAATGAGAGTAGGATAGGGAAAAGGAAAGAAAGGAGAGGGGGAAAATATGAGAAGATTGAGGGTAGGGTAGGAGAAGGGGAAAGGGAGAGGGGGGGGGGGGAGAATGAGGAAATTTAGTATATTGGGTAGGAACAAGTGAAGAAAAGATACAAAAAGAAAAGAATGAGGATAGGGTGGGGAAAAGGGAACAAAAAGAACGGGAGAAATAATGAGAGGGAAGGAACAATTCTACTCATCTTTTCTCCTCCTCTCCCCCCGAGAGGAAGAGAAAAGATGAGTAGAATGAGGGTTGTTTAGAGACTAAGTTGGAGGAAGGGAAGAAGAAAATGAAAGTGGAGGAGACGGGAAAAGGAAGAAGAGGCGGGAGAATAAAGAGATTAAAAGGAATGTTAGGTTAAGAAGTATTCCTTCGAGAAGAAAATATTAGGACAACCTAAGGAAAATAATAAAAACGTAAAAGAAAAGGAAAACATTACGAGAAGTGTATAGGAGAGGAGTCAGGGCATACGATGGCGTGACTGTAACACTTTTGGCGTAAATGCTACTTGGAAATCGACTGTCGTGTTGCGAGGTCAGCGGGACGATATGGGGGAAGGAGAGGCATAAGAGAGGGAAGGAGTAAGAAAGAGAGTGGAAGAGATATAACGGAGCGTGTGGAAGACAGAAAGAAGAAGGGAGGAAATGGAGATAGGGAGAGAAGGAAGGGAGGGGATGGAGATAGGGAGAGAAGGAAGGGAGGGGATGGAGATAGGGAGAGAAGGAAGGGAGGGGATGGAGATAGGGAGAGAAGGAAGGGAGGGGATGGAGATAGGGAGATAAGGAAGGGAGGGGATGGAGATAGGGAGATAAGGAAGGGAGGGGATGGAGATAGGGAGAGAAGGAAGGGAGGGGATGGAGATAGGGAGAGAAGGAAGGGAGGGGATGGAGATAGGGAGAGAAGGAAGGGAGGGGATGGAGATAGGGAGAGAAGGAAGGGAGGGGATGGAGATAGGGAGAGAAGGAAGGCAGGGGAGATAATGGGGGTGAAGAGAAAGGCCGAAAGTGAGACAAAGGCGAAGAGAGAGAGAGAGAGAGAGAGAGAGAGAGAGAGAGAGAGAGAGAGAGAGAGAGAGAGAGAGAGAAAGAGAGAAAGAGAGAAGAGAGAGAAAGAGAGAAAGAGAGAAAGAGAGAAAGAGAGAAAGAGAGAAAGAGAGAAAGAGAGAGAGAGAGATGTGTGGGTACGTGTGGCGTGCGTCCTTGTAGATGAGTCCGTTCGTGTGAGTGCAATCATCTGTACGTCTGTATGACGTTCCAATTCCCATTATATATGTAAATATATAAATATATGTATATGTGTATATAATGTATAATATATAGATATTGTATATATATGTATATGTATGTTTTTTTAAAGTGCTTACATAATAAGTATATATATATATAATATATATTATGTACATACATAATATGTGTATGTACACACACACACACACACACACACACACACACACACACACACACACACACACACACACACACACACACACACACACACACACACACACACACACACACACACACACACACACACAGATAGATAGAGAGAAAGAGAGAAAGAGAGAAAGAGAGAGATGTGGTCATTAATGAAATATATATTAAGCGCAAACTTCGATTACCCTTCAGTGTTTTAGGAGAAAGAATTAAAAATACATTCACGTCCGCAGACGGCTCCCAGAGGGACAGACCCGTGCAAGAATATGCGTCACTGATGCTGGAGCCATATATCCCCCCCGAATATGCCTTCTCCGGGAACGTACTGCGCCTTGCAACAAAAGGAAAGAATCCATAGAGGTGAACTTCCTCTGGATTTTGACGAGAACAACGACCTTAATGTAGTTTTAACAGCAATGTAAAGAAAAATCTTGTGTTTAACTAATATTGTAAAGACGGAAAGCGCAGTAAAACATTGGCGTATTAGCCGAACAAGCATAACTTAAGGAAGAGCAGTTATTCGTGCTTCCTCGAGTAACCATTACACCCAGCCAGCCGAGGCCTGTGGAACAAACGGCCGAAACAGGCGGAAGCGGCGGTTAAACAGGCGTAATCTCCTGGAGGAATAAGCCTTATAATGAAAACTGTTGCAGGGCGGACCGACAACGTTGTGTTTTGCAGAGGTAGATGGTGTCGTAGGTCGGCGAAGGTGGATAGGAGGAGGGGATGGTTATAAGAGAGGGGAGGGGATGGGTTGAGAGAGGACATGGGATAGAGGGACAGGGTTGGATGGAGAATAAGGGATGGGGTTAAACGTGTAGGAGGGGAAGGAAGTTGCGGCAAAATAGGTCGAGGGAATGACAGTCGTCTACCATCTTAAAGCTGACCTTTGTATTGCTTTCCGGGAATTTGGCTCAACGGCCAAGGGTGGAGGGAGGGAAAGGGAGAGGGAGGAAGGGTTCTCTGAAAGGTGCGTGGGGGCGTGGACGTTATCACACGTTCTCCTATAAATAACATTGTCGAGGATCCGACCTCTCCGAAGCTCAAGGAGAAAAGGTACTGGCATGAAGCTCTTTGTGCCAACACACGTGCGGGGTTGCACGTGCGGGGCCGAGGGCGGGGGGTGGGGGGCGTGTTTGCTTCTCACTCCCAGGGTACGGATGGGGGCGGGGCGAAGGCGCGGGCGCAGGGGACGCGGAGGGAAATCGGAGGGCGCGGGGTGAGAGAGGACGCTCAGGAGGAGGGAACTAAGAGGAGGGGGAAGGGGGAGGGCGCGAAATGTAGCGAGGAGAAGGAGGGAGAGAAAAATGAGGAAGGGCAGTGAAAGTAAGGCAATGCCAAAGGAATGGAAAAAACAAGACAATGCAATGAAACCCGAGAGGGTAACAAAACAAGGGATAGGAAGATAGAAAAAAGGAACAGTAATATAGGTACTACAGGAAGAATTAATAGTGAAAAGAAGGGGAAGAGAAAATGCATAAAGGGAGTGAAATAATGTTGATAACATATACCAAAAGTTACCTGACACTGGCGAAGGGGTAGTTGCAAGATGTGTGTGTGCGAGAGAGAGAAAGAGAGAAGAAAGAGAGAGAGAGATAGATAGAGAGAGAGAGATAGGTAGATAGAGAGAAAGAGATAGATAGAGAGAAAGAGATAGATAGAGAGAAAGAGATAGATAGAGAGAAAGAGATAGATAGAGAGAAAGAGATAGAGAGAGAGAAAGAGATAGATAGAGAGAAAGAGATAGATAGAGAGAAAGAGATAGATAGAGAGAAAGAGATAGATAGAGAGAAAGAGATAGATAGAGAGAAAGAGAGAGATAGAGAGAGAGAGAGAGAGAGAGAGAGAGAGAGAGAGAGAGAGAGAGAGAGAGAGAGAGAGAGAGAGAGAGAGAGAGAGAGAAGAAAGAGAGAGAGAGAGAGAAAGAAAGAAAGAAAGAAAGAGAGAAAAGAGAGAGAGAAAAGAGAGAGAGAAAAGAGAGAGAGAAAAGAGAGAGATAAAAGAGAGAGATAAAAGAGAGAGAAAAGAGAGAGAGAAAAGAGAGAGAGAGACAGAGAGAGAGAGACAGAGAGAGAGAGACAGAGAGAGAGAGACAGAGAGAGAGAGACAGAGAGAGAGAGACAGAGAGAGAGAGACAGAGAGAGAGAGACAGAGAGAGAGAGACAGAGAGAGAGACAGAGAGAGACAGTGAGAGACAGAGAGAGAGAAGAGAGAGAGGCAGTGCGAAACCCAGAGAGGCGGGGCGGAGTACGCGGACGGGGGTGGGGGTACCGAGAGAGAGAGAAGTACGCAGAAGTAGAGCGAGCAACTGCTCACGGGGGAGGGAAGGGGAAACTGGAGCAAGGCCAGGCTCAGTCGACTCCTGGCCAGTCGCCGCTGATGGCATTTGGGTCAGGAGGAGCCTTCCTGTTTTTTTTTTGCCCCGTTTCTTCCTTTCTCAGATAATTTCGTGTCTCCTTCCCTTTTCATTTTCCTGTTTTTTTTTTCATTCTCTTCTTGTTAGTCCTCTTTTGATTCCTTTTCCTCCTCTTCCCGCTTTCCCTTTCCTATTTCTCATTCACCTTCCTCTCTCCCTTTCTCCTTTCCCTCGTGTACTCCATTTCGTCCGTAGGTAATGGGGAAGGTGAAGGTACTATCCTTTCCCTTCCCTTTCCTTCCCCTCATGTGCCATCCCTCTTCTTTCCTCACCCGTTTCCTTCTTTGGCCCTCTTTCCTTTCCTTTCTTCTTTTCCCTTTTCTTCCCTTCTCTTTCTCTTCCTTCCTCTCCATTCCACTTCCTCCCTCGGTTTCTGCTATTTCCCTTTTCTTTTCATTTTTATTTCCTTTCCTTACTCTTTCCCTTTTTTTTTTTACAGGTTTCTTTCCTTTCTTTTCCAGTTCAATGCTTCTCTTCCCTCACCTCCTCTTGTATTCCTTGTAATTATCTTTCTCCTTCCATTCCACTTCTTCGTTTCTGTTATTTTCTACTCTTTCCAGCCCAGTTCCTTTCATTTGATCCGTTTTCTCCCCAATTCCTCTTCCTTTTTTCTTATTTTCTCTTCCACTTCCCTTCTCCATCCTGTCATTACTTTGTCTTAACTTCCTTTCCTTACTTCTGTTCTTTGCTTCACTTCCTCTTCCTGTTCATTCCCCGTCTTTCTCTCTTTGTTCACGTAGAGCAAGATTACTTTCTTACTCTCCTCTTCCTTTCTTTTTTTCGCTCTTCTTGTTGTTTTCCATTTCTCTCTCTCCTCGCCATTCGTTCTGCTCTCTTTTTGTTTTATTTCTATCCTTGTTTTATTTTTATCTGCTAATCCTTTCTCTTTTTGTTTTCTTCATGTCCTTCCTTTTTTTCTGTTTTCTCAGTCTTTATTTTATAGTAAGCGATTCTTACATCGCGTTTCTTTCCCCCCTTTTTCATTCCTTTCTGTTTTATCTCTTCCCTCCCTTTCCATCTCTTTTTTTCATCCAAATTATCGGTCACTCCCCTTTCATTTTCCCTTTTGTTCTTCTCTTCTTCCATCCCTTTCCTTCTCAACTTTTTTTTTAACCGATTTTATTTTTTAGATTAAGAGACTGCCCAGAATAAGCAGCGTTTCTTTAAAGTTGTTGGGATGTACATGACAGAGTTTAGTAGAGGAAAAGGAATTTTAAGAACGATCTGCAGGTTATTACCAAAAGTGGAATGATGTAGATATGCGTGAAGGGGATGAGAAGGAATGGCAATGAGAATGAGAGGAGTGGAGGCAAGCGATGTTCCAGGAGCCGAGAGCAGACGGCAAGACCAAGCAAGTTTTCACTTAGCTTGCCAAACTGTACGTGACAGTGCTCCGTTCAAAACACTTTTACGAGAGAGATACGAGATGTGTTCGGTAAGATAAGGTTCAGTGAAAGTAGTGAGCCTTTATTAGGTGTATGGGTACAATTGTAGTTTCATAGAAAAGGCAAAATAAACGAAAAAGAAATAACGATAAGAAAACTATAAACACGAAAATATACGAACAATTACTATATCGTCTTGTAGCAGCGGAAATTAAAAATACTCTAGCGTGTCTTCACTAACTGATCAGAAAGTTGATGATCTGGCCCATTAATTTTCTCGATTCCCAGAAGGCTTCGCCGAAGAGCGGGGAATATCCTGCTACGTCAGATTTTTTTTCTCAGAGGGAGGGGATGGGACTAAATCTTTTGAGCGTTTGATCATCAAGGTCAGATGATCGTACTTCTGAAATGTTTTTGATGTAATTTATATGACTGATTTTTTTGGCGATAGGAATCCAGTAAATTAGTAAGACTCGACTGAGAAATAACGGAAAATAAGATATATTTTTGGTTTCTTGGGTATCTCGCATGCTCAATGAAATGAGTTCAGATTATAGTGATGCATTTATTTTAGAATTCGAATGTGTTTTCTGCCTTGAAAAATGAAATATCCAACCAACCTTTCAACACGAAACCAGCAGAACAAGGATTCTGGGCATTGCAGCTCCACACGGACAGAAATACCGAAGCCGATGCTTGGTGAGCGAACCTTAGCAACGGTTATTAAGGTGTAGAGCAGTGGTTCTTAACCGAAGGGGGAGCGAGCCCTTGGAAAAACATTAATTTCTCTAATTATCTTTGCTTACTCTCTTAACGAGAGCATGGTCACATATTGGAAAGTTTAATTATAATGCGACTAATTCATTAAAAGGACTAAAATACTAATAATTTTCTCTAAAATCTTGGAGGGAATTTTGTTTACAGATGCAAGGGAGTCGTGGAGGGAAGGACAAATTCGTAAAGGATGGCGTGGTAGTTCAAAGGTTAAGAACCACTGGCGTAAAGAAAGGTACACAGAGGAAAATATCTTGGCTGCGCAATTGGAAACCCGGCGCTCGATGCCGTCAAAAAAAGGAACAGCATTCTACGTCAGAATGGAAGCTAGTTTGGATGAGGCCTTCGACAAGACGTGCTCCATGGACTGGTTTGTCATGTAGAGAGTGTGAGAGGGATGTGAGAGAGGAGGGGGGAGAGAGAAAGAAAGAGAGAAAGCGGGGAGGAAGGGAAGAAAGATAGTAAGGGGAGGAGGGAAAAGAGAGGGAGGAAGTGGAGAGAGAAAGGATAGGGAAAGAGGAAGAGAGGAGGGGGAGAGAGAAAGAAAGAGAGAGGAAGAAGAGGAGAGAGAAAAAGAGAGAGGAGGGTGAGGAGAGAGAGAGAGAGAGAGAGAGAGGATGGTGAGGAGAGAGAAAGAGAGAGAGAGGATGGTGAGGAGAGAGAAAGAGAGAGAGAGGAGGGTGAGGAGAGAGAAAGAGAGAGAGAGGATGGTGAGGAGAGAGAAAGAGAGAGAGAGAGGAGGGTGAGGAGAGAGAAAGAGAGAGAGAGAGAGAGAGGAGGGTGAGGAGAGAGAAAGAGAGAAAGAGAGAGAGGAGGGTGAGGAGAGAGAAAGAGAGAGAGAGAGAGAGAGAGGAGGGTGAGGAGAGAGAAAGAGAGAGGAGGGTGAGGAGAGAGAAAGAGAGAGAAAAGAGGGTGAGGAGAGAGAGAGAGAGGAGGGTGAGGAGAGAGAGAGAGAGAGGAGGGTGAGGAGAGAGAAAGAGAGAGAGAGGAAGGTGAGGAGAGAGAAAGAGAGAGAGAGGAGGGTGAGGAGAGAGAAAGAGAGGGAGAAAGGAGGGTGAGGAGAGAGAGAGGAAGGTGAGGAGAGAGAGAGAGGAAGGTGAGGAGTGAAAGAGAGAGGAGGGTGAGGAGAAAGAGAGAGAGAGAGGAGGGGTGAGGAGAGAGAAAGAGAGAGAAGAGGGTGAGGAGAGAGAAAGAGAGAGAGGAGGGTGAGGAGAGAGAAAGAGAGAGAGGAGGGTGAGGAGAGAGAAAGAGAGAGAGGAGGGTGAGGAGAGAGAAAGAGAGAAAGAGAGAGAGGAGGGTGAGGAGAGAGAAAGAGAGAGCAGAGGGTGAGGAGAGAGAAAGAGAGAGAGGAGGGTGAGGAGAGAGAAAGAGAGAAAGAGAGAGAGGAGGGTGAGGAGAGAGAAAGAGAGAGAAAGAGAGAGAGGGAGGGTGAGGAGAGAGAAAGAGAGAGAGGAGGGTGAGGAGAGAGAAAGAGAGAGAGAGGAGGGTGAAGAGAGATAAAGAGAAAGAGAGAGAGAGACATAAAGAGAAAGAGAGAGAGAGAGGAGGGTGAGGAGAGAGAAAGGGAGAGAGGAGGGTGAGGAGAGAGAAAGAGAGAGGAGGGTGAGGAGAGAGAGAGAAAGAGAGAGAGGAGGGTGAGGAGAGAGAGAGAAAGAGAGAGAGAGGAGGGTGAGGAGAGAAAGAGAGAGAAAGGAAGGTAAGGAGAGAAAGAGAGAGAAAGAGAGATGAGGGTGAGATGAGAGAAAGAGAGATGAGGGTGAGGAGAGAGAAAGAGAGATGAGGGTGAGGAGAGAGAAAGAGAGATGAGGGGTGAGGAGAGAGAAAGAGAGATGGTGAGGAGAGAGATGAAGGTGATGAGAGGGAGAGAGAGAGAGAGAGAGAGAGAGAGGAGAGAGAGAGAGAGAGAGAGAGAGAGAGAGAGAGAGAGAGAGAGGAGGGGTAGGAGGGGTAGGGGTAGGGGTAGGGAGGGAGAGAGAGGAGGGGGAGGTAGCGAGAGAGAGAGAGGAGGGGGAGGTAGCGAGAGAGAGAGAGGGGGGGGAGGTAGCGAGAGAGAGAGAGGAGGGGGAGGTAGCGAGAGAGAGAGAGGAGGGGGAGGTAGCGAGAGAGAGAGAGGAGGGGGAGGTAGCGAGAGAGAGAGAGGAGGGGGAGGTAGCGAGAGAGAGAGAGAGAGAGAGAGAGAGAGAGAGAGAGAGAGAGAGAGAGAGAGAGAGAGAGAGAGAGAGAGAGAGAGAGAGAGAGTGAGAGTGAGTGGAGGGACCTTTTTTTCTTATCTATTTAGGTATGTTGCATATACTGTATTTCTTCATTTGCACATCTCTACATATTTGCATGCGGTACACAAGGACTTATCCAGACATCATTTGAATATATACGAATGTTTTGAAACTTACGCCATTACTGATGTAAAGTTTTGCGTGGAGAGGTCTTAAAGCTCTAGATCAGGGGTTCTTAAGTGGTCAATATCGACCTCCAGTGGTCGATAGGACCATGCAAGGAGTCGATGAATAATCTGGGGGTCGAAAGGGTGTTGGTTAATGTTTAAAGGGGGTTGAAGGGACAATTCAAGCCTCCAGTTTTAAAATTCTCGGTATGAATTGGTGAGACTATGAAAAATAGGAGACCCTTAGAATGTTTTAAAATTATATTAGATCCTGAAATTTCATCAAGGATATTTGAAACATTGGAATGGTTGGAGGACATATATCTCGCAGATGTGTGTGAAGGAACACCCAAGTCTCTCGTACCTCTGGCGGTTAAGTTCTCTAACATAGTTCTAGGACTTAAGCTAGAAGGGCCAATCTCCAAAATGGCATTTTTGAGATAAGCCTACCACCGAATTGGAAATTTTTGCTTCTATTAGTCTAATAAAATCTAATATTAATGTACCCTACAGGAGCATTACTTTGAAATCCAATTCACTGAAAATCATATATCTTAATGCATGGCTCATTGCCGTAAATGGCTCCATTTTTAATTTAAGGCAACGGAAAGCTTCAGGTTGGCTGCATTTACTATTCTGTATTTCCCTAAAAGTCAGTATGCCTTTTTCAGTATACAGGCAATAAATTTATGTTACTGAAAAGAAAAAGGAAGAGTAAACTTAATGAAATGTATAACAGATTTGTTTTCAAAGGAACATTATTAATTAATATTTTCAGGCAATAAAATGCTAGAAAATAAATGTTTGTTTTGAAAGCACTACTGTACAAAAATATATTACGTTTTTCGTTATGAAAACTATTCGTTATTTTTGTTATGTACGAAAATGCCTTTTAATGGATTAGATTATGCAACAGTTTTATTGGTCACAGGAAAAGTTAAGTTCCATTAATTATTACTGGCCAAATTACAATTAATGGAGCAAACTTTAAAAGGTGTTTTTCTTAACATTGACTTTTAGGACATTGGCCCTTCTTGTTCTCAGCCCTAAAATTGTTGAAGGGCCTTAATAAGGAATGGAGAGAGCTGATTATTATTCTACTGCAGCAGAAAGAATCTTCTCAGGGGTAGGCAATATCAAGAGACAAATCACAGATCACGACTACAAACATTGAATGGGTCCTCTTTGCAAAAATATAAATTGCGAAAATTGGCAACTATCTGCTGAATTAGTCGAGAAAATGACCAGCAAGAAGTTGACTACAACTGAAAAAAAGAAAAGCAACGATCTCCACTTCAAAATTTAATAAAATAAAATAGTTATTAAATTTGGTACAATTTCTCATTTGGCATTTTATGAAGGTGCTATCTGGTATAATTGAGAAAAGTAGAGTGGAAACCCTTAAATGATCATTGTGACTTGCTACTAGTACTACTAGTACTTTTACTTTCAGTACTAGTACTTCTAATACAAGTACTACTTCTACTATTACTTGTATTGATTTTCTCTGTGAATTAATAACTAGGGGGTCGATATAAAATTTTGGTACTTGATTGGGGGTCAGCAAGTTAAAAAGTTTTAAAACCCCAGCTCTAGATGCTACTTTAGCGGGAACATTTGCCCCATTGGCTTGTTTAGGACAACTAGATATTCATAGATGGAAATGTAATTGAGGATTTAGTTGAGGATCCATAGCGAAGGCAATGTTACTTCACGGTGCTTTTCAGTGTCATACATGCATTTCATAAACCAAATATATATGGGATCAGGAAACTTCTAAAGATTACTCTCACTCTTACCAAGGATGACAATATTATCAGCATGTGTTAAAACTGGCAGTAGTTTGTCTCACAACTTAACTCCCTGTCATTTTTTTTTTATCCAAATCATTAAGAATTGGATGCGGTAGGATTTTTAACCCAGTGACTATGGATTTATGTACTGTCCACTGTAGTTTTTTGGAATTTCTTTACATACAGATAGATGGCTTCACATGTGCTCAGTAACACATGCTCAGGAGACTGTCAATAAGTCATAGTGATCACGTCCAGTTTCCCCATTCCTTAAATTTGTGGGAAGGTGTGTTTTTCTTTTTGATACCATTGATATTGATACTGTTAATTTTCTTATTGATAGTATGGTCATTAAACTGTTATCAGAATATTAATAACATTAAACAAAATATTAGAATAATATTAATAAAGCTTTCCTAAAATCAATGAAAAGGGTAAACAAGTGAGGTAAATTTAGTTTTGATTCCATTTATTACAATGGATATTCTTGGTGTGACATACTGTCTGTTTCACTTTGCTTCTTTGGACTTGCAACTGATTCCTTGGTGACTAAGCACTTGTAGAGCCATCTGTGTGGAAAGACAATAGATGAACTTATTTTACAGTGGGGAAGGCATGTATTCTTGCCCTCCGTGCCGATTGGGTTAAATGTCTCCATCGCATCCGAAATGAGAGTAGAAATGCAGGAACTGAGGGTTTTGGTCAACTAGTATGTAATGAATTGACTAAAAGGTGTGTTTTCCTTTCAAAACTGTTTTGGAAGTCGGTAGAATAGCAAATTTGAGTCAGATATGCTGTCCTTTTCTAAATCATTTTGTTCTAGAACAATGGTTCTTAACCAGGGTTCGATCAGACATCACTGGTTTGGTGGAGGTCACTTCCGTTCACCCCAATTGTATGAATTGTTACTAGTGAAATTCTAATTCAAATTTTGTTGGTTTTGTTCTTTAAACACAATGTTTATTTTACAATTACGAAGGGTTTGGCGAATGCATAGATAAAACTTGCAGGGTTCTGTTAAGAGTCAATGCTCTAGATCAGGGCTACTCAACTATTATAAGCAAAGGTCCAGTTAGACAAGCTCCAATGTACGCATAGGTCCGGAAATTTTTATTACATGAAATATAAAAAAGAAAACAATCTCATAATTTTCCCTGAAAAAAAAGACCCTGGCTGTTGTGGCGCCTTCCTTCAAATCACTCACTCACTCATTCATAACTTTCCTTGAAAAAAAGACATTGGCTGTTGCGGCGCCTTCCTTCAAATCACTCACTCACTCACTCATTCATAATTTTCCTCGAAAAAAAAGACATTGGCTGTTGTGGCGCCTTCCTTCAAAAAAAAAAAAAAAAAAAAAAACTTGCAAGATACTTTCACCTGGACCTTCATGCTATTTAACTAGAATTTTCTCTTCCTGGGGTCTGAGGTCCAACTGCAACACTCAGAAGGTCCGGATCCGGACCGCGGTCCGCCAGTTGAGTACCCCTGCTCTAGAACGTCGTTTTATTTGAGTCTTTACTATATAATTAATTTAGAGGAGAGCATTAATACCCAACGATAGTATTTAGATAAAAAAACTTAACAGATGTGTCAAATTTTTAAAGATGTATGTCTGAGATATATTAGACATTAGGTTGATAACTAATTTATGAGTGTATCTGCATCCCTGCTCTTAACGACTTTTTATATGTCAAGAATCCATTTTCATTGATACTTTTCAACCAGATATAAGTAAAGATTTCTTTCTAATTTGGTTTTTTATGCTGCTAAAAAAATCCTCAGATTGGTTAATCATCTCATTCGGAGGAGAAATGAGTTTTGTCGATTTGTTATATCCAGGTAGTCGGTGAAAGTGTAATTACATGTGATGCAGTCAGTGAATAGCCCAACTCCTTTAAGGGTAATAGTTGCTGGTTCTCTCGTCAAATGTGCCGATCTTGGGACTGTCGGAAATGGCAAGGCAGAGTTTGGCAAAGATAATCGTTGCTGAGTAATAACTGAATATCCTTCTAGGACTTTACCACAGAAGGAGTTTGTAAGGGAGAGGAAACCGTTCAGAGAACAATTTTGAAGTGCAGATAACCTCCTTTCTTGCGTTTCACCTATTATTAGCATACCAAGAACTAGATTCTCCGCTGTTTGAAAGTTTGCGCCAAATTTGACTTTACCGCCAAAGAGGATGCTACCTTGACAGTGAGTGGCCTGGGATCTGGTGCGCCTTGGGTCTCCCCTTACCCCGCCTCGCTATCGCTCACCTCACCTTCGCCTCGTCCACCTTCAGGTCGTCCTCTGCGTCTTTCTTGGTCTCCTTAGATTTCATCGTTGGCTGCGTTAATATGGAAAATCACCATATTATTTGCATTTACTTTGCATTGTTTAACAGCTGTAATGAGAGCTTCATACAGTTCCGCTATCGTAAATTGTTAGATTTCTTTTGATTTACTTTGTAACTTTTGCTAGACAATAAGTTTTGTGTTATTCGCACCTGCTCCACGGTGACAGTAAATGACGAGCGCCGTTAAGCGTCTCCTGCCATAGTCCCATTTTTGGAAGGAACAGGCAGATCAGCTGACGGGCAGAGATAAACCTGACCGAGGTCTAAAAGAGTATTCCTTTTCACCAAGAATTCGTGACAAGGGATGCCTAGCAAATACTAAAGGAAATACTCGAGTTTTGGCCGCGGTCCAAAATGACGGAGATGTTGACAACCTCGACGGCAAGCAGAAGAGGCTGGCGGGCGAACAGGAAATGCATGGCAAGTTGCATGAAGGCGCAGTGTCGGCTTGAGAGTTTTCAGGGGGGTGGAAGAACTCGCACATTGTGTGATAATGATAATTGTGAAGTTATTTTATGCCACATCCTAATTATACTATCAAGTGTAATACAGCAGATGTGTTATAATACTAAAGTATTGTATCACATTATGCCATGCATATTACGTGTTTTTATCAGTTAATAAAGGTCTGAATCGTATAATTAGATATTTAGAACTATATGATTCTTAGTGTTTACTGACATATTTAGCTGAAGGGTTTTCAGAAAAGGAATTTATTTTTGTTAACAAAGCATCAGATATATAATAAGATAGAATGCGAAGCAAAGCAAATCCTCCTCGGTTCTCTGAATCAGCGGCTGTTAAGAGATTGGTTCAGGGAAGTTCTGTGGCCACGGAACTTGAGGGAACGCGCCGCAAGTCTTTTGTGTGCGTTTCTGGAGTAGGATTGGCAAGCTCTGTGAGGACGAGGGATTTCGGCCTTGTGGTTGAGACCCGCAAGTTATTAGGAAATGAGTGCACACGCACGCACACTGTTGATATATGTGTATAAGTAATTGATTTGAGCTTGTGCTGTTTCTGTGTTTGATTGATGTGATAATGAAGGAAATACACATTCGCAAATCGTTGATTTAAAGCGTTTTGATAAGATGTTTTTTGGGCGAGTTGGTTATTTGAAGTAAGATGGTCGCCTATATTTTTTTCGTTTCTTTATTGTGTACTTTCCTTTTTCTCATCTTCATCTCCATGGCATTAGTCTGTCACTCTGTCCGTTCATCTATTCATGTATCTATGTATCTATCCGTTCGTCCTTAGTACCTTCGTTTCTCCCTTTCCTCAATCCATCCAACCATCCGTTTACCTACCCACACAGTCAGTCACTCGCTGAACCCACCAACCCATCCACCCACTTGCCCGCCCACACACCCTCCCACCCACCGATCTCCCGATCCACCTTCCCACCCACCCACTCATCTCCCCATCCACCTACCCACCCACCCACCCATCTCCCCATCCACCTACTCACCCACCCACCCATCTCCCCATCCACCTACCTACCCATCTCTCCCTCCCTTCCCTCCCTCGCTATCTTTTCCCCACCCTCTCTCACCCACGCAGTGTACCTTCCTCTCCTCTCTTCCTCGCATCCACTCTCTGATCTCTCTCTTCGCAATTGCTCTCCTCTCTTGTCTTATCCTTTTTCTCTCTCTAAGCCCTTATCGCCCATCTCTCTCCTTCCTGTGTTCTCCTCACCTCTCCGCTTCTTATCTCTCTCCTTCCGTCTTTTGTCTTCTCTTCTCTTCGTACATCGATTACCTCCCCCATGAACTCCGCCTTCCCGTTGATAGTCTAGAAATATTAAAGTAGCCATGGTCATGGGGGCGGCCTCGGGTGCACGCCACCCTCCCTCCCTCCCATCCTCTTGCTCCTTCCCCATCCCTTTCCTTCCTTTCTCCCCTCACCCCCAAAAGGTTAATAATCTCCATCATTATTCATTCCCCCCTCACCCATCCCGTTCGACGTGGTTTAGGTCTCTCTTCCTCTTCCTCTCTTCCTCCCGTCCCCTCCCTCCCCCTCTCTCTTCCCTTCTCCCCCTCCCCCAGACTTCGTCACTATTGATATTTCGGGTCGGCGGAGATTTACCAAGGGGTGGGAAGGAGTGGAGGACCAGGAGGAGAGGGGGAGGGGGAAGGAAGGAGTAGGAGAGGAGAAGAGGTCACGGGGTACTTCGCAGCTGCTTCCGGTTTTTGTTTGGAGTGTCGCAACCTTCGAAAGATGCTTCTGTGCATTTGAAACGAGGGTTTGCATTGCGAAAAAAAAAGTTGCAAATGAGAGAGAGAGAGAGAGAGAGAGAGAGAGAGAGAGAGAGAGAGAGAGAGAGAGAGAGAGAGAGAGAGAGAGCAGTGGTGAAGAGAAGGGCATATATACAATATAGTCCGCCTTAGAGATTGTCAGTTTTCATTATCTACTGGATCAGTCCAGTGTCCCTGTATCAGAAGCCTACCTGTTTTCCTCCTGGCGCAGTTAGCATGTTAGGGTTCACTTCACTCCCTTCCAGGACATTATTAAATTTGTGTCGACCTGACATGTCTAACTCATTCACACTCAGGTGGTTGCTGTGGATGTCACTACCCTGCTGACGTTCTCATCGGCTATGGTATCCACCGGTCAGTACCATATGTATGAGCCCCATGGTTCATGAATTTGGCTAGATCATTGACTTCAACATTTTCTGATGCTAGTAACTGCGCTAATACCTATGCTTACATCACACTCAAAGGTGAATTATCGACCCACCTCATTTTTCTTCATAACTGCCTGCTTACGCCCAGGATTCTCTGGTACTCCATTGCTTGCTTGGCTGCTGCCCAGCTATTGTTTGTTTCAAGAGGCAAGCACACACTGCTGAATTCCTATCTGTCGGATCTTTTCGCCGCTGCTGTAGCCACTTCGCATTCACTGCCTCA
>NC_061834.1:27340769-27345769 GCF_019202785.1 Penaeus chinensis | reverse complement strand
CCCTCTTCGCCGTAGAATACGTCATCGAGAAAGTAAATAATGCGAAGAGGAGAAAAAACGAAAGAGAAAGTTAAAGAGCGAAGGAAAAACAAAACAAGATGAGTAAAGACAAGTAAGAGAAAAGAGAAAAGTTAAAATGATAATATAGGATTAGATAATTCCTCAGTGTGTCTTGACACGGACGTTTGTTTTGACTTACACCTTGTGTTTTGTTTGCGCGATAATGGAAAATAATAAAGAGTGACCCGTGTTGTGTTGCATTGCAAGGTCTCGCACAAACGCAAAATGACGAGTCTTCTGAACCATTTTCTCCCTTCCTCCTTATCTCTTCTTCCTTTTTTCTCTCTCCCTTTCTTTTTTGTTTCCTTGTTCGTATCTCCCGACCCGTTCTGTTGTTTGGTCCTTATATATCTCTCTTCTTTTCCGAACCGTCTCTTGAAGAATTCGGGTCTACCGAACAGTAGTCTTTTTTTTTTTTTTCTTTTTTCTCCTTTCCCCTTTCTAATTTTCTTTTGTTTTTCTTTTGTCTCATTTTCAGTACTACTTTTCAATTTTTTATTTGGAGCTTCCGAATCACACTTTTTTAACCTCTACTTTCTACTGTACTTTTTGAATTCTGGTAGAGCGTACTGTTTTTTTATTTTCTCATTTCCTCTCTTTCCCTTTCCCTTTTTTATTCGAGTCTTCCGAACCGATCTTTTCCGTGTTTTCGTCATTTTCTTCTATTCCGTTTTTTGTTTTTTTTTCCTTTTTTGTTCTGGAATTTGCCGGGACGATAAATCTCCTTTAGTGTGTGTGTCTGTGTGTGTGTGTGCGCGCGCTTTTCGTGTGCGTACTGTATACCTATCTGGGCCTACGGTTAGAATCTATACCCTGCATTAGGCCAGATTAAACCGATTAATTCGTACTTTGTGTAATTTGTGTGGTAATGGTGTTTGATGGCGTAGCATGGGTAACTTTTAATTCGGTTGCCATGGTGATTGCACAACAAATTACATTTTATTGCCGTAAACCATCGGGCGTGTAATAAAGGAACTCCCGATGGTGCTCTTTGTTTATGAATGCGACATTTAGAACCAGATTAAGAATGAAAGTAAGGTCTCCTCTCCTTCCGCCTCCTCCTCCTCCTACCCTTTTCTTCTTCTTCTTTTTATTATTATTATTCTTCCTCTTCCTCTTCTTCTTCTCTTCCTCCTCCTCATTCTCATTCCCCTCCTCCTCCTCCTCTTCTTCCTCCTCATTCTCAATCCCCTCCCTCATCTTCTCCTCCTCCTCCACCTCCTCCTCCTCCTCCTCCTCCTCCTCCTCCTCCTCCTCCTCCTCCTCCTCCTCCTCCTCCTCCTCCTCCTCCTCCTCCTCCTCCTCCTCCTCCTCCTCCTCTTCTTCTTCTTCTTCTTCTTTTCTTCTTCCTCCTCATCCTCTTCTTCTTCTTCTTCTTTTCTTCTTCCTCCTCATCCTCTTCTTCTTCTTCTTCTTTTCTTTTTCCTCCTCCTCTTCTTCTTCTTCTTCTTCTTCTTTTCTTCTTCCTCCTCCTCCTCCTCCTCCTCCTCCTCCTCCTCCTCCTCCTCCTCCTCCTCCTCCTCTTTCTCCTTCTCCTTCTCCTTCTCCTTCTCCTTCTCCTTCTCCTTCTCCTTCTCCTTCTCCTTCTCCTTCTCCTTCTTCTCCTTCTCCTTCTCCTTCTCCTTCTCCTTCTTCTCCTTCTCCTTCTCCTTCTCCTTCTCCTTCTCCTTCTCCTTCTCCTTCTCCTTCTCCTTCTCCTTCTCCTTCTCCTTCTCCTTCTCCTTCTCCTTCTCCTTCTCCTTCTCCTTCTTCTTCTCCTTCTTCTTCTTTTTCTTCTTCCCCCTTCCCTCCTCCTCCTCCTCCTCCTCCTCCTCCTCCTCCTCCACCTCCATTTCCTCCTCCTCCATTTCCTCCTCCTCCTCCTCCACCTCCATTTCCTCCTCCTCCTCCTCCTCTTCCTCCTCCTCCTCCTCCTCTTCCTCCTCCTCCTCCTCCTCCTCCTCCTCCTCCTCCTCCTCCTCCTCCTCCTCCTCCTCCTCCTCCTCCTCCTCCTCCTCCTCCTCCTCCTTCTCCTCCTCCTCCACCTCCATCTCCTCCTCCTTCTCTTCCCCTTTCTCCTCCAGCTCCTCTTCTTCTTCCTCCACCTCCTCTTCCTCTTCCTCCTCCCCCTCCCCCTTTATCTTCTTGGTTATTTTCTCTCTTCCTCCTTCTTACTCTAGTTCTTGCTCCTTCCCATCGTCTTCCTTCTTGTTTTTTTCCCTCTTCCTCTTCGTTCTATAGTTCTTGCTCCTCCTCCTCCTCTTCCTCCTCCTCTTCTTCCTCACCACCACCACGAAACCGAATCAAAATAATATACAGAGTCAGAAAAAAAAGAAAAAAAAAGAAAATATGAGAAAAAGCTTCCCGTTTCATTTGGCAGTTTGTTTTTGTATGGATTTTACCAATTTTTACACTTTTTTTACGTATTTGTTCTATCGACGAAAAATATTGTCTCTGGCAAGTGGATTTTAAGCCGAGCATCTTGATCCTGATGGAATGGAATCCTAACAGCGCAAACTCAAACGTGGTATTTAAAAGGGATTTCATTTATTTATTATTGGCGTTTGTAGATGCTAAAGTCACCAGTAGTTCAATGTTTACGTATTCAAGTTTTGGGCGTTTGGTTATAGTTTTTCTGTATTCTTGTTCATGAAAGACATCATCGTTTTTTTCTCATTTTCCGTACTTTGCAACGCCTTTCCTTATCTCTTGCGCCTTTGAATATTTACGTCTAGAAAATATATTCAACCATAACGCTAATTGTGACTTTAAGGAATGATAATAATATTATTATCATAGTATTAATTATAAAGATTTTGCGATTATAATGAAAACTATAATTTTATGAAACTACGAAAGAAAATGGCAAAGTGAAGCTAACAATAACAATGATAAAAATACCAGTAATAGTAAAAATACCAATAATAGTACTCTCCAAAACTATGCATCTCGAAACGCCTCCCCTGGTGCCACCGGCGATGTTTGGTTGAAGCTCAGTACTCTATCACTGTCTTTTCCTCCAGGATGTGTCTAGGAGAGCGGGGGCGTCGAGGAGAAAGGAAAGGGAAAGAGGGAAGGGGGTGGAGGAGGGTAGATGGAAGAAAAGAGAGAGTGATGGGTTAGTTGTAAGGAAGGAGGAGGGTGAGGGATGAGGAGGAAGAGGGATTGAGTAAGTTAGGTGGAAGGAGGAAGGAAGAAGGGAAAGGATGACGAGGGAGGAGAAAAAATGGGGGCAGGAGGGATAAGAACAAAGAGGGAAGAAAATACTGAAGATAGAGAGGAGAAGGGAAGAAATTTGAAAGGAATAAAGGGAAGAATAAAGGAAGAGAAAGGGAGGAAGAAGGAAGGGAGGGAAACTGATGGAAGTGGAGGGAAAAGGAGAAAAAAAAGGAAGGGATAGAAGAAAGAAGAGAGAAGGACGAGGGGAGGAGGAAGGAGAAGGAAGAGACGGGAGCGAAAGAGGGGAGAGACTGACCTTACCAAAAATAGCTGCTGTCCCGCAAGCCACGCTAATGTTGCCGTTCCACGCTAACGGCGGGGAAGGGGAGTGGGAGATGGGAGGGCGGTAAGGGTAGAGAAATGAGAAAGGGAAGGGGAGAGCGTCAGGGAATGGGGAAATGAGCTGGTGAGGGGAGGGCGTCAGGAGGTGGAGGAGGTCACAGAATGAGTAGGAAAGGGGGAAAGAAGAGGAGGAGAGTGGAATGAGATTGAGAGGGAAATGGACAGGCATATTCTTCATCAGCTCTCCGATAGAGAAATCCTTCATTTAGAAGTTAAGGGGGGTTGAGTCCTATAAGGATGAGAGGATGGGGGGTGACTTGGGTGAGTGAAAGATCATGGAGACAAAACAGTAATCTTGGGAAAGAATCTCTCTCTCTCTCTCTCTCTCTCTCTCTCTCTCTCTCTCTCTCTCTCTCTCTCTCTCTCTCTCTCTCTCTCTCTCTCTCTCTCTCTCTCTCTCTCTCTCTCTCTCCATCCTCCCTCTTGATTACTGTATATATATTTTTTTTATATACCGTTTACAGTCTTCATCGCAGTACGATCGTTACAGCATTGAGATATATGTTAATTTTGTTTACATTTTCTACCAGTGTCATTTGAACAGATTATTATGTTTGACGTAAGCGAGCGTGACATGTGACATCAGGAGAGAGAGGAGAGAGAGAGAGAGAGAGAGAGAGAGAGAGAGAGAGAGAGAGAGAGAGAGAGAGAGAGAGAGAGAGAGAGAGAGAGAGAGAGAGAGAGAGAGAGAACGTCGTTATGTAATCGTAATCCCGACTCATTCGGTGCTAAGCCGTCTCTTGGTTCCCACTGATACACATCTCGTGAAAAATGACCCAGTGCGTCCAAATTCAATTTAGAAGAAACTGGCAACTCATTCGGACTCTGGGGTACTCTGATTCGCCTTTGCTTTTCCTTAATCAGCTGGCAGTAAACTCATGTTTACTTACGTTCGCTATTTGAAGAAATCGTATATATTCTCTTCAATGCATTACACCAATTTATTATTTTTTTCCTTAAGAGAGACTCGGCAAATCGGAGTACTCCAGAGTCCGCAGTGAGTTCTCTCTCCTGAGACTAGACGGAGTGTAGTTTTATTCTTGTCGTTGTTTATGCGAAATAACACACTGCTGTAAATGCACAGGAGAGATTCGTGTGGAGTAGAGTTGCGTATGTGGGTAGAAGAATTACATGGATTATTTTCTCTTGGTGGAGATATTGGTCAGAAGGGAGTAAGGCAGGGATGTGTGGCGTATTTAGTGTGTGTGTTGACTATGTGGAGCAAGGCAGTCAACTTTGCCTGTTTGCTTTGTATGTAGGACTTGTATATGTTTACCAGCATAGTTCATAATCAAATTTGCTTACCGTGTCACAGATATATATGCTTAGTGTTCTTATTATCTTCACCTCGTGATCGCCTTTCATTCCGCCTACTCTTCCCCTCCTCCTCTCCTTTTTTC
>NC_061834.1:27308269-27328269 GCF_019202785.1 Penaeus chinensis | reverse complement strand
TCAAATAGTAAATAAGTAATGATACATGTTAATTAATGTGAGTATATGCAAAATGACTAATACGTTTAGTTAATAATACAGATGATAAAGATAGATGCAGTAAACGGACTGAAATTAGGATCTTCTTAATGATGTGATTTAATAGGTCAGGGTTTAAAGTCCTGGAAATTGAATAGTATCTTCCATTCCCTTTCCTCCTCCTCCCCTCCCCCCTCCCTTCCATTCCCTTTCCTCCTCCTCCCCTCCCCCCTCCCTTCCATTCCCTTTCCTCCTCCTCCCCTCCCCCCTCCCTTCCATTCCCTTTCCTCCTCCTCCCCTCCCCCCTCCCTTCCATTCCCTTTCCTCCTCCTCCCCTCCCCCCTCCCTTCCATTCCCTTTCCTCCTCCTCCCCTCCCCCCTCCCTTCCATTCCCTTTCCTCCTCCTCCCCTCCCCCCTCCCTTCCATTCCCTTTCCTCCTCCTCCCCTCCCCCCTCCCTTCCATTCCCTTTCCTCCTCCTCCCCTCCCCCCTCCCTTCCATTCCCTTTCCTCCTCCTCCCCTCCCCCCTCCCTTCCATTCCCTTTCCTCCTCCTCCCCTCCCCCCTCCCTTCCATTCCCTTTCCTCCTCCTCCCCTCCCCCCTCCCTTCCATTCCCTTTCCTCCTCCTCCCCTCCCCCCTCCCTTCCATTCCCTTTCCTCCTCCTCCCCTCCCCCCTCCCTTCCATTCCCTTTCCTCCTCCTCCCCTCCCCCCTCCCTTCCATTCCCTTTCCTCCTCCTCCCCTCCCCCCTCCCTTCCATTCCCTTTCCTCCTCCTCCCCTCCCCCCTCCCTTCCATTCCCTTTCCTCCTCCTCCCCTCCCCCCTCCCTTCCATTCCCTTTCCTCCTCCTCCCCTCCCCCCTCCCTTCCATTCCCTTTCCTCCTCCTCCCCTCCCCCCTCCCTTCCATTCCCTTTCCTCCTCCTCCCCTCCCCCCTCCCTTCCATTCCCTTTCCTCCTCCTCCCCTCCCCCCTCCCTTCCATTCCCTTTCCTCCTCCTCCCCTCCCCCCTCCCTTCCATTCCCTTTCCTCCTCCTCCCCTCCCCCCTCCCTTCCATTCCCTTTCCTCCTCCTCCCCTCCCCCCTCCCTTCCATTCCCTTTCCTCCTCCTCCCCTCCCCCCTCCCTTCCATTCCCTTTCCTCCTCCTCCCCTCCCCCCTCCCTTCCATTCCCTTTCCTCCTCCTCCCCTCCCCCCTCCCTTCCATTCCCTTTCCTCCTCCTCCCCTCCCCCCTCCCTTCCATTCCCTTTCCTCCTCCTCCCCTCCCCCCTCCCTTCCATTCCCTTTCCTCCTCCTCCCCTCCCCCCCCAACCATTCCTCATCTGTACCCACCGTCCAGCCCTTCCAGCAGCTCGTACTACTCGTACTCTGGCTTTTACTGCGGCAGCCTCGCCCCGCCGCCAGCTCGTATTCAAATGCCGCCGTTTTACTGTGGGCCAAGACGTCGGCCAGAGCGCAGGCGGGCGGGCGAGTGGGAGGGGAGGAGGGCGAGAGGGGGATGGGAGAGAGAACGGGAGGGAGAGATGGATGGATAGAGAAACTGGGAGAAAGAGTGAAAAAGAGAGAGCGAGTGAGAGGAAGAGAGAGAGAGAGAGAGAGAGAGAGAGAGAGAGAGAGAGAGAGAGAGAGAGAGAGAGAGAGAGAGAGAGAGAGAGAGAGAGAGAGAGAGAGAGGAGGGGATGACGAGAAAGGGAAGGTTAGAGGAAGGACGAGAGAAAAAGGAAATTAAATAAACAGATGAATATATTGACTGACTAGATGATGTCTTAAATAAAATACTTTTCTCTTTAATTACCTGAAGTTTCACCAATTCCACAAGATTACCAGGGAAGTCGTTTTAAAGTTGGCAGCTGAAATGAAAGGTAGTGTTAGATCTTACAAAAGAAAATGCAAAAGTGGGAGGAGGAACTGCACTCTTAGTAATACATGCAGGATGAAATAAGAAAAAAATCTGTTCGGAATACAAAAGACGTTTCAGATAACATTTTAACGCGTCCACAATAAGCAGACAGACCGTCGGTGCTACATATCTTTATTAAGATCCAGAATGAACATTTCTAAACTGAGGAGACCCATTTCCTCAGTCCTTTGGACCAGACCTCGCTCATTCCTCGTTTGGAGCATCCTGACCGCCAGAGTTGCAAGACTTGAGATCCGTAGATGTAGACGTAGGTCCGAGTAGCCGAAGCCTGCAGCACTATTTTGTTCTGCCTTGTTTAATAGAACCATTCAGGTTACAACAGAGTTTGTGTAAAACTGGCTGGTTAATTTAATTCAATGGTGTCGGCACTGCGATATAACTCACGCTCCTCTTGGACCAGTAAGTCAAGTATGTAGTTCCCATTGCATTAAGACGGTTTCCTCTCTTATCTGTCCTGGTCCGAAAACTTTACAAATTCTAAATCTTCGTGCGCTTACCTATTATTCTGTTCATTGCCGGTTTCTTGTGTCATACACCTTCAGATACTTTTTCTTAGCTTTGCGTCTATGCTAAACTGCCTGCTGAGTCTCTGCTTCTACTAAAACCACTTTGGAAAGCAAGTATATCTGAATTTCGAATCATCTAGCCTATGCTAAGCAGCACATGTGAACGTCTGCATCTCCTCTCATAGCCCACTCTTACGGCACACTTAAATCTCACTCATTCTAGTACACGGCCCACCTGATGCATTAATATATTTGGGGAAAATCTAAAGCACGGCTAATGTCTCCGTCTAACAATTGCGGATTATCCCTCAAAATCCCAAAATTATGAAAGAAGTTGCAGGCCATTTTATCTGCCATGCACGTATTTATGGAAAAGTTGACGAACATCTGACAGCTGACCAAGCTGGCTTTAGACCAAGCCGTTCCAGCTATAGTCTGAAGACGGGTTTGAGACAAAGCAAATAACAAGAACCTTTGTGTCGATCTATCGGCTGCCTATGATACAGTGAACCACAGGGCATTGTTCTTGGAAGTCGCCCAAATTGTGCGAATTTCACCCTAGTCTGTATAATTGAGTCTGCACGTCAATTGGCGATTTTACGCGGGAATGGACGGTAAGAAAAGCAGGCATACAAAACAACACAGGGCTCTGTCTTGGCTCCAAATTTGTTTAACATCGATACAAACGATCCGTCATTGTACCAGAACATTCTTAGGTGCATGTATGCAGACGATCTGCATATTGCCACCTAAACCAACAGCTTTGGCGTCATTGAAGAAAGGTTATCAGACGCCCTAACTACCATTTCCAAATATTTTAAAAAATTGGCATCTCACTCCAAAACTAAGCAAGACCTAGGTTTGCGTATTCCACTTAAACAACCTTAAAGTAGGTGTAATAACAATGAGCTAAAAAACACCATGCTTTTCCATTCTGCCTTGGTGTCTCTCTCGACAGAACTCTTCCCTTCAGAAAGCAAGTCAACAAACTGAAAGGAAAACTTATATCACGAAACAATCTCCTCAGCAAACTTGCTACCACTAGCTGGGGAAGTGACCCTAAAGACCCTGAGACAGACGGCTCTGGCACGGTGCTATTCCACCGCAGAGCACTGTGAGCTTGTGTGGACAAGGTCGTGCCACGCACTCACAGTTGATTCAGAGGTAAATAAGTTTTGTCGGATCATAACTGGCACTTTAAAATGAACACCCTTGCTAGCTCCCTACATACTAACTGGTATTACACCACCACATATACAACTTGAAATCATCACAAAAACTGAGTGGCACAAACAGCTGAATGATCCCAGGCACGCACTCTATGGACATCAATAAGTGAGGAAAAGACAAGTCTCAAAAAAGCTACATGCCGTAGAGGCACTGGATCAAACCAGAACTGCCTCCAACAGACTGACATGCTGGCAGGACTGTAGAGGCAGCAATACAGCGAAGTCCTTCCAAGCTAAGACGAGACCCTGTCTCTAGGTTTTAACCTAAGCAGAAGAGACTGGTAAATATAAATGGAGCAAGAGCAAAAGTAAGAAAAAACAAAGACAACCTTCATAAATGAGACAACAATAGCCCTGACTGTCCATGTGGAGAAATCTAAACAATGAACCACATTCTCCAGGAATGCCAAAAGGGTGGACATGGTTTTGGTGAGATTAGATATAAGGATGTCTCGTTTACACTAAAGCAGCCTCGTCTCTTTATACCATTATCTTTAACGAGAAAACACCTAACTTTCACATTAAGGACAAGGTGTAATCAGCTTTCATACTAAAGCTTACTTCAGTTAACAATTATTCTTGCAGCACACACGATTAATTGTCCTCGTGTGGAATCAGGACGGTTCACCGCATTTTGAGGACATCCGCCTTACAAACTTTGTTCATGTGACCAGTCGTGCTAAAGGAGTCACAGCCTCAGTGTAGCGCCGTCGCCCACTCTTCTAGCCACTGACGTCGGTCGTTCCTCCCCTGTTAACACCTCCTCTGAGCGATCCAGCTACGCGAACCTGTGCCATTTAAACTCTTTTGTGACAGATTTTTATATCTTTCGACGACTTGCTGCAATGATTCATAGAAAAACAAGCCAAAGTGTGTCAAAATATGAAGCTTATCTAAGAACAATGGATAATTACATGAATAAAATGCAGGCTTCCGTTTAATTCCAGTGTACATAAAGGTTATGAAGAATGGCCAAATTATTTTTCAGTAATTTACATAATATCAAAACTACGACTGTAAAATGACACTATAAATTCACGTCCACAATTTTAGTATTCCAATGAAGATTATGTTGATTAGTTAATTAGCAAAAAAAAAAAAAAAAAGGAAATATACATTTCTTTGTAAACAAGTCGTAAATTAAATAATAAGACTTCCCCTTAGAGCGAAATGCTTCGTTAGCTCAAGAAAGCGAAGGCGTGAAACGAAAAAATAAGACCAACAGCAACACCTTCCTGCAGCTGCAGTATTCAGTGACATAGGCTAGACTATAAACATGAATCGTTAGAATGAAAAAAAAAATACAATTTACACACAGACACACGCGCGCGCATGTGTCTGGAGAGGAAGATGGATATGAAAATAAGAAAGGGACAGAGAGAAGGATGAAAGAGAGATAAAGAAATAGGTTAGGGGATGAGGTGAGAGGGATTTTTGTCACTTTTTATTTGTCAAAACCTAGCATTATTACTTTCCAACACGTTACCAACGAGACACGTTGATATGCTGCAGTGCAAGAACAACTGAGACCAAGATTCCAAAGACAATCGCCAAGAGAAGGAAGGTTGCAAATTCCACATATTATGGCGATTACCGAAATTGCACCAGTCCCTTTGGGCTCGTTGGGTACCATTAATGGCATCATAATAACTTCTCATGAGAAATAGCCGTACATTTTTTTTCCCGCCAACTCGACAATTTTGTGTAATTTAGGATTTATGATACAGTGATTTTTCTATAACATGAGCGAAACCGAAAAAAAAAAAAAAAATCATAATTTTGCACTATGGGTGATTTAACCTTTTGCTGTTTCTGTATTCCACTTTTTTTCTAATTTCTTCCCATTGTCAGTCAATCGTAGTTCTGCGAATAATATTCCCCTGATATATACTTTCGAATATTAATTTCATCCGTAAATATTCATCAGGGTTTATTAAAAAAATATACAGCCTATAGCTTTAAAACATTAGAAACAATTACGGTGTTAAGAAAAAAATCTCGATTAAATCAAGTTAACACCTTTACCGAAATTCAGGTAAAATTACATTTGCGAATGATCAATAGAAGTGCGTACGTACTTTAAACATCTTGTTTGTTTTTCTTTTGCTTTATGAGCCTGTGACAAGTTGTATAGCGCAAAAATGTGGGAAAACACGATGAAGATAACGAGATAGTGATTTATGATGGTGATTTGGGAGTGACAATTCATATCAGGACAATTTTGGTGAGTGTAGCAGTGATGGCAATCACTTTGATATGTTGTCTTGACTAAAAGACAACGCTCTCTCTCTCGCACACGCGCGCGCGCACGAACGAACCTACACACACACACACACACACACACACACACACACACACACACACACACACACACACACACACACACACACACACAAAATACATGGAGGGTAGCAAGGCATGGTGCGGGAAGCGCTACGCAGAAAAAGCTGTTAATGACTACTAAGTGATCTTTCAAAAACAGTTAGAGATTCTGTTTTGGATCAGTCCTGGCGTGACGGTAAGCGATTCTTTTGGGTATTCTACATTTTTGTTTCAAGCGCCAAAGATCTGTACTTCAATGAAGCGTTGTCAGTGCAAAATACAGACCATGGACAGTACATAGGGTGGGAGATTTATCATTTGTGAAAAAAAATATAATGAAATGAGTGCAAGAATACATGCTGTGATTTTTATTTCTCTTATATCCATTCACTCTCGTTCAATTCGCCCTTAGTCTACTGATTTATATCACCGTAGGTCTTTTTATAATGAATTATGTGATGAAAAAAATAGTGTTTCTGGTTGGGCTGATTTTAAAATGCCGCTTCAGTCTTAATTAATCAAAGAAAGTTTCATATTTCGAATTCCTATGGTCCCTGATTAAAATATCAGTTGGATGGAGATAAATTAAAACGACCAAGAATTGCAGAGATTATCTCCAGAAGAATTAGATTGCTAACACAACCACCTATGGAGTCTTTTTAAAAAAATCAGCTTGGTTTCCCTCATGAAAGAATTATTGACGTTGTGTATAGATACAGATATATAGACCCTTGTATACACAGAAGATAAATATACTGTAGATATTTATATACTTATGGATCGATAGATATAAATATATCTGTATGTAATCTTTACCAAACTGTATACATACATACATAGGTGTGAATGGAATGAAAGAAATTTTCCATTTCCATATATTTAGACATAAGCAATCCAAACACAAAAATAAATAATCAACAAAGACAAAACGTACACATGTAATCATACCCAGATTAGCTCCAGCAGGACAATTAGCTTACTTTGACACTCAAACTTTTGTGCGCAATATTACCTCGTAGTTGTAATTTTGATTTCTGCTGTTTCAGAAATAGAACGAGTTGAAAAACTGACGTGCGTGTGTGTGTGTGTGTGTGTGTGTGTGTGTGTGTGTGTGTGTGTGTGTGTGTGTGTGTGCGCGTGTGCGTGTGCGTGTGCGTGTGCGTGTGCTTGTGCGTGCGTGTGTGTGTGTGTGTTTTTATTTGTTTTGTTTTAGTTTTTTTAAAGTGTTAGGGGAACAGTTCGTTTTAGTACTTTTCTACCATAGCTGGAGTGCTGTTGATTTTTTTTTGTGTGTGTGGCAGATTAATTACCCTGCAGAACCAGAGACAGAGCCTTTCAAAGGCTAATGTCTATGAAAGGAATGATCAGATCATACTTCACCCTGTTCCCACATGCTACTTGTGGTTGTTATGCATTGCAAATGTAGGTGAAGCAAGCTGGTTATAGAATCTTGTTTCGCACTTCTCTCTTTCTCACTCGGTTTGTGTTTCTATCTCCCTTTCCTCACTTTTTTCTTAGCATCCCAATCTTTCTTTATACCTTTATGTTAGCCGTCATCTCTCTTTATCTCTATCTCCTTTCCTGTATTTCTTTTTGCATCTCTTTTTATTCGGATTGTTTCACCATAATTAGCCCAACACCATAATCATAATTGTTTTGAAGTCTCATTTTTTTGCAAAGCAGATTTACATGATAACTTTTCCCTCCTTCGCTTGCCACCGGTTGATTGTTTAGCAGAAAAAGGTCTCGTGGATGAACGAGGGATTTCTCTTCCTCTTCCTGCGTGCGAGAGGCGACGCTTTTCCGGAAGAACGGTAAGTGCTTTGGCAGATCCTCGCGTCTGGGAGGAAGAGAAGACGGAAGAAGGACGACATGGAAAAAAAAAAAGAGGAAAAGAATTGAAGGGAACGTGTAAGGAAGATGAAAGGGGGAAGGAAAATTGAGAGGGAGGGAAAAGAGGAGAAAATTATTATAAGAGTCAGGTAGAGTGATGAAAAGGAGAAACGGGAGGTTGTACTTGAAGGAAGAAAAGGGGGAGATATAGAAAAGAGTAGTATTTAGAATCAGATATAAAGTATTTGAAGATTGATAAGAGGGGGTTGGAAAATGTAGTGTGGGGGAAAATTAGAGAAAATGAAGAAATGTAGGCGTCAGGGAGAATGGAGAGGATGAGGAGGAGGTAGGGACAATTTGAAGAAAGGAAAATAATGGGACAAAAGCTGGTCCATACTTGTTTGAACATACTGAATCTTTAAAGATCCGCCATGGATACAAGCGGGCTGCCAGGGATTTTGAGTTGATGACCATTCGTCCGTCCCTCTTTGATGATGACTCTGACGGGCTGGTAAGGGGACATGACTCACCTATATGTAACATGAAAAGGTTATTTTTAGTGAAAATCTGTGACATCTTTTCCGGCGGCAATCAGGATGTCGCAAAACCTGTCTCGTGATCGGAAGCAAGACGACGCAAGCTCCGCCCACTACTGTGACGTAATGGGAATGAGCGCGGTTGACGGCTAGCTGGTTTACTGTATTGGTTATTTTGTTTCGACTGGTACACAGTATTTTGGCTAATCCTAATGATATATATACAAATATATACATAAATATACATATATATTAAATATAATATATATATAATATATATATATATATATAATATACATATATATTAAATATATATATGTATACATGTCTTTATATATATGTATATATTTGTATATACATATATAATTGCATATATATGTACACACACATTTATATATACATATACATATACATATGTATTTATATATACATATACTTATATATATGTATAAATAAGTATATGTGTGTATACATATATGTATGCATATACATGTGTATAAGTAGGTATTTGTGTTAATTTATATATAAGAATACATGGATGTGTAAGTATATATGAATATATGTATATAAGAAGTATATATATATATATATACATATACATACACATACACATACATACATATACACACACACACACGTGTATATGTGTGTGTGCATGTGTTACACTGTATGGATTATGATTCTTAAAGTCTTTACAATTTTACGAAGTTACAAAAGCAGATCAGAAGTTCAAATGCCAAGCACTGAACCCAGGTCTCACGGTCAGTCACAGGCGTAGATCTCAGGCCTTTAGGATTTAGCCCAAGCACGGAACACAAGTCACGTATAAAGCTTCATGCAGTGATCATAGGTTTCGTGGATTGGCTTCAACATTAGACGCAGGTCACAGGCCAAGTCACACAGGTCGCTGACCATTGGTAGGCACAAGCACGTTCCTCAGTTGATAACATTTATTTTCCCTTACGAGAAGAACAATATCATTCCTCTCGTGGGTAGAAAAGACATAAGAGGCATTTACATATCAGTAAATGATGTTTCTCCATATGTTCGTTTAACCACACACACACACACACACACACACACACACACACACACACACACACACACACACACACACACACACACACACACACACACACACACACACACACATGTAAGATATGTGAATAGCACGAGAGTCCTTTTACGTGTATATGTTTATCAGGCCCCAGCATGGACGATAAAATTTGTTAAGAGCGAGCAACGATATATAAATTGTGCCAATACAGTTGTGTTTTGGGAATCGTGTGGTCAGTGATTTTGCTTTACCTCTTACTTTAAAAAGAATTTTACTTATGAATTAAGTGAAGAATGAAAAAGTTGAGAGGGGAGATAAAGGTAACTGGGAAAAAGAGGATTAAAATGAAAAGAGAAGTGTAAAGGGAAAATTAGATAAAACCATATAGAACGAGGAAGAGGAAGGGAAATAGCAAAGGGGAGGCAACAGAAAGGAAAAGAACAGAAGAGGAAGAATAGAAGACGAGTAGGGCGTAAGAGCATAAGAAGGAAAAGAAGAGCAGAAAGGAGGAAAGGAGGGGACGGTGAATCTTCAATTTTAAAGCGAATGTTATGAACGGGGAGGTGAATAGAAGTGCAATGATGTGAACAGGAAAGAAAGGAAAGGGAAGGAGAGGGAAAGGAAGAGAAATAAATGAAAGATAAGTAAAGGACAGATAAGAGAAGAGAGAAGGGAAGCAGGGAGAAGGAAAGAGAAGAGAAAAGAGAAGTGAAATGAAAGGAAGGAAAGGGACCACATAAAGAGTTCATAGATTTTCAGACGCTGAAAATCATTACTTGAATTTCAGTAATGATGTGGCATTTTAGCAACTTCTAAGAACACAGCTCAAATTATGGCACAATGGACAGTAAGCTGATTGGAGGTGATTTGGTTATCAAAAGAGCTCTAAGATTTGGTACAAATAATGATAATAGTAATGGTAAACTGATTATAACGGTAATGATAATGATAGTGATAACAGTGTTTATAGCTATGACTATTAAGATAAAACTTTTATCGAAACTTAAATGCTGAAGATTATAATGAACAATCGTGACAATGAACAACAACAACTCTCAGGATTGGTTTAACAGTATAATTGGTACTCTGCTACTGCATTTGGTGGTAATACGAATGGCATGATGGCAGTAGAATAACATTGCTCTTTAGGACTGCCTGTTGGGAATGATTTGTAATACCCTTGCTATTTTGTAATTATTACTTTAGATTAGGCATTTGTTTTATTATTTTACTCTGTTTATATATCACGCAGCGAAAACGAATTTTAAAAATATTTTCTTATTCACCCGCCTAGTCGTCGTGCATGGTATCCTTCTAAGATTTTGTTCATATTATCACGCGTAGGATTGTCGCAAAACATTCCGCATCAAGTTAGGAAAGTGATTTAGAGATGAAACTGACTTGGCGGAAAGACTGAAGCCACCCACTCTCTCTCTCTCTCTCTCTCTCTCTCTCTCTCTCTCTCTCTCTCTCTCTCTTTCTCTCTCTCTCTCTCTCTCTCTCTCTCTCTCTCTCTCTCTCTCTCTCTCTCTCTCTCTCTCTCTCTCTCTCCGTCCGTCCCTCAATCCCCCCCTCCCTCCCTCCCTCCCTCCCTCCCTCTCCTTTCTCCCATTCCTTCTTCTACTACCCTCATTATTATTTTTTTTTTTTCTTGTATTTAATGTAAATCTGTTATGTTCTTGCATGTTCATTCTTTTGCATGATAGACCACACCATAATGAAGAGCAGCGATTTTTCCCCCGATGAAATGAACCCATTCACGTCTTATGTATGAAGAAATAAAACTAATATCGCGGACGAAATGAAGAGCTCTTTCGTGAGAGGGGATTAAAGTGCAGAATTATGACGATCGTTTTTCACGTTGTAACATGCACGAATGATTACTCGGGCAATTTGTGAGATCTAAAAATGCAATACTGCCGGGGAGCATCACCTCGGCTTGCTTTTATGTTTTGTTACCACGTTCGGGCAGGGAGGCAGGCGTACATGCATCTGGCCAGGGCTGTTTGTCAGAGGGGGTAGTCGGTGCGTTTCGGTATTTAACTAGGGGGGACAAAAGAGAGGCATGACTGCAGTGGCTAAAGTAGATGACGTGACACAAATTCATTAACTGAGAAAATGGATAAGTAGGTCGTGTGTGCGTGTGTATCTAATATTGTCTAACTACATACTAACTGACTAACAATTAGCTACCTACGTTTGGCTGTCTGCCTGTATGGCTCACCACCTACCAGCTCACCTTCCTTGCTTGTATTACCGTCTGTATACCTGTCTGTCAGCCATCGACCAAACAGACAGCCACTTAACTGCAGCCTTCTTTCTTTGTCATACATTCAATCAGCTTGAAAACTTGAAATGACGCATATATTGGCATAAATGCGAATCATTGAACGAACGAGCTTTTAGGCACGTAATCAGGTATATATATATGTGTGTGTGTGTGTGTGTGTGTGTGTGTGTGTGTGTGTGTGTGTGTGTGTGTGTGTGTCTGTCTGTCTGTGTGCGCACTTGTTAATGCCTCTTGTGTAGCATCATTCGTGCCGCGTGGTAATTATACCGGACTGGGTTTCAGTGGAAGGAGGGATTTCCTGCGTCGCCCAGGAAAATCAATCAGTGTCAGGTTTCCGCGATGACAACAAAATGGAGAGATGAGGAGGTCCTGGATTAAAGTCAAATTTTTAATGGAAATCGGGATATGTGTTATTTTCTCCTGTCATTACAAGCTATTGTGGGCTTTGCAAGACGTATTATCAAGTACCCGAGTTTCTGGTGCTGTGAAAAATACATTTGCAGTATCATAATGAGTGAATATTTGCACAGGCACAAACGCACACTCGTGCAATCAGTCATATATTGATACAAAAGTATACATTATATCACGCACGCGCGCGCGCACACACACACACACACACACACACACACACACACACACACACACACACACACACACACACACACACACACACACACACACACACACACACACAAACACACACACACACGCGCGCGCACGCACGCACGCACGCAGGCACACGCACACGTACGCATGTCAGAAAGAGCGTATGTTCTATCATTTTGATTTTTTTCTCTCTCTTCATCCTTTGATATTCGCTAACCTACTATTGACATTGTTTAATGGCTGATAGAACCGGAATTTATATAATTTTAACACAGTTATCGGGAGTGAGAACAATCAATAGAGAAATCAGATAGAGCGGTCAATCAGTTTCGGGTTAATTCTTATTACTGTGGACATTTCCTTGATCAGCTTTTGAAACCCTCTTTTAATTACTTGCACTGAATGATTGAGTATGATATTAATAAAAGAAATAAAGCATAAAGTGGATTGGTCCTTTTACCAGAATTCGTATCTAGAAGTCTAGTTAATTAGATTTGTCTTTTGCATGGTTTCTTTTATTTCTTAGTGCTTATTCTTTTCCTATTTTATTTAGGGGTTCGCTATATCGTCTCCAATGGTTTAATGACCTCCTTATCTGTTTATGGCGCATAATTATCTTCGTTATTGTAACCCCAATAATGGCTGTTGCTAATGGAATTTGAATGTCCATTGTATCCATCATTTAGCTTTTTTCTCTTCTTCACTGGGGGAATTAAGGTGATTAATTGATGTGACTTGTTGTGTTTCTTTAGGTCTTTGGAACCAGTGATGTTCGCATATCGGAGTTCCGACATTTGTAACTTTCAAGATAAATGAAAATATTAACCCGTAGTCGGGGATGGCAAGTACGTTCATGACATGCCCATTGAGAGTTTAATTTATTTTAATTTATTTCACACATAGATGGCTCCACATTTACTAAGTCACCAATGCTTCAATCACGAGTACTACCAGTCTCCCCTGTTTACCATTATCCTTGATTTTCAGAAGTATTTCCTGGTATCTAGTATTGCTGTTAGTAATGTCAGTAACACTGTAATAACGATAATGTCTATAACAAAAATAACCGTATCGATATTGATAGCATTAATAAGATAAGCGTTTGTCCCGCTTTCAAGGTGAAGGTGAAATCAGGTGAGGTCACAAGATTTACTGACTGCAGAGCTATTTTATGTGCACAGATATTTCACAAAACAATACTACAGTGAACACACTTTCCCGGAAACTTTAGGTGAAGGTATATTAAGAAAAAAAGAGGGAGAGAAGGAAAAAAAGCAATGTTCCCTTATAATAAAGGGTAAAATGATTAAAGTAAAATACAACCAAAAAAGAAAAAGAGGTTACAACATGGCATACTTTCCTGTGTAAACGTATGTCGTAGACGAAGGAAACGCTTTCATATTAAACCTCCTAGAAAAAAAATAGGAACAAGAGGAGACTTTACGAGCTTATGGCAGACCGGACGACGACCAGGTGAGACACGTGGGGCCTGTTAGGAAGCTTCACGGAGATGGAGCGAGAGGGAAGAAAATCCACGGGAGGACAACCCAGTTTTGAAGAAGAAAAAAAGGGATGATAAAGTGATTAGGTAAAGGCAATAAAGTGATGAGGTGATAAGATAATATAGAAAATACATTTTAATGAAGTGGTGAACTGGATAGAAAAAAAAGAATGGTCATAGATCAATGGTGATACATGAAGACGATAATTAAAAAACATATTAGTGACATATAACGATTATAACCACTGGGCAGATGGCAAACCAATAACGTAAATTAATATGTATGATATATGCAAGTAATGGATAACGTAAATGAATATGTAAAATAAATGTAGATACATTTATGAGAGGCAGAGGAGAGGGAGGACGGCGAGAAGCGAGAGGAGGAGGTTAGGAGCGAACCTGGATTTGACGTGAAATATTGCCTTGGCGAAAATCTGAGAATGAAGTTTCTCCCAAATTGCTCAGTTCGCTAATACCGTTGCTAGGGCATAGTTTCCTTATTTTCTTGGCGTTTCTTTTGATAAGTTCGAGGCCAACTCGCTAAGTATGATGCCCCCTCTCCCTCTCCCCCTTCCCATGTTATACAATTTTGCTGTATTTTTGTTTGACAGCTTGCATTATTATTTCATGTTTCTTCATTAAATCAACGAGCAGAGTATATGATCTTTCTGTCACCTTTTCTTTCAAAAATAGAAAATTGAGTTGCACTTTTCGAAAATTACACTTGCGTGTTGTTCTTTATGAAGTCTTACCCCTGGGGAGGATTATTGTTATTGCTACCCTTGTTTTTATTATCAAATTTAATGATAGAGTTAATACAGTCAGTAATATAGTTCTGTAAAATTATTATTATCAGATGATATTGATAATAATCAATATCATCATCTTCATTGGGATCACGATTGTATTTTATTGATGATGCTATTGTTTTTGCTGTTGATTTTGATTAGTCTGTCATAACTGGTCGACGCTGCACATTGAACACCGCTCCACCGGAAGTAGAGGTTGGACGCACAAGTCGGAAAGCGAATAAAAACCAGCCACTGCGCAGAAAGTAATGGTGTGATAGGCTTGCTTTACAGGGAATTGATAAATAGCGTTTAACGGGGATTTCATGTTAATGTGCTGTTACAGAACATACATTAGTTCAAATTTTGAATATATTTAATTGTGTAATAAAGAAGTGAAACATTTAATCAGAAACCAAGAAAGAAAATTAATAAAGTAGTGAAACAAAATGTACAGTGACATATAAAGGAATAAGTGAAACCATTGTGGGTCTTTCGTGTGAGCTCGGATTTAGATAACATTGAGCATTTTGACTGGGTAAGAGTGTGAACTGCAACATAGTTTATTATTTGAGATAAACAAGAAAAGTAAAGAACCTCTTCTGTGCATCATATTACGTAACTATGTTATGGCGTTTCGTAGTTTGATATATCAACTGCTGTACCCGTAGGATTATAGGAACAAATATCATATAGGAAAAAATATTTATCTTGAAATCGGAATCATGCGTAATAGCGGCTCACAGCAATAGTTAACAAACAAAGCCTCACAAACGATCGGGACTTTGGGGCTGAGTGGTTCGCAATTGAATGCTGTAGGATCTAATGATAACAAGATCCTGAAACGTTGAGGAAGCTGCTGACTAACAAGCATGGGAAACAGAATACTTTCAAAGAAAATCAAAAGCCAGGCCATTCCGGATATGAGAGTAAAAAGCAAGAACGAGCAATAGAACTAGGATGTGGTTCGGGAGATCTCAAATACTGAGGCGACAGAGAGAGAGAGAGAGAGTTTCAAAGGCAAATGAAGGCTGAAAAGTATGAAAAGACGCCAAAGCAGGATGGGAGTTTTCATATGGGACATTCTGACATCCATCCTATTACAGCAAGGATTTTCGTGCATATTAGGATTTCATTTACAACTGGTATGTGGTATTGTTTGTTTCTTCAACTCGCTCACATCATTCACCCGCAGTCTTAAATAGTTTAAGCATATATCCATTTGCGATTATGGAACCCTGTGGAAGCTATCACTGTATTACATATTGATGGGGAAAGTTTAAAGCTTGTCAGATCTCTGCTTGGATCCTGATATAGCTTTTTTTTTTTTTTTTTTTTTTTTTTTTTTTTTTTTTTGTAAAGCCCACGCGTTCTACGCTAAGCAAGATAGTTTGAAAGGTATAGAGGAACCAATTAAGCCAACAAGTGAACTCTGTTGTTGATTTTTTCTCACGACTGGAACATAGTGTAAAAGTATCACATTTTTCAAGACTAACGGAATATAATTAGAGTTATAAATTTTTGCAACTTCAGCCTGCAAGATGTAGGGGTGGGCTCATGACCTCTTACATCAATGGATTTGTTGAAATGAACTTCACATGGCTGCTTCACTATACTTAAAGCAAAGCCAGGAAATCAACGGAAGAAATGGGCGCCGAATCGTGAATTTTATTGAATTAGGAATTAGTCTGCTGTCTAAAACAAGTAGAGTAGAGGGTTAGGAACTGAAAGTGACAGAGCTGAATTCTTCAAATGGAACTTCTGATAGAATTAATAATTAGACAAGGCTGCCCAAGAGCATTGACGCCACTCAAATATCGAACGGAATGTAAACGGAAACCCTTTGCAATGAAAAGAAGACTGCGTAGACTATAAATACCCCTGAAGCTGACTGGAAGCACAAGTTAGAAATTAGATAATTGAAATCATACAAACTAAAGCTCATATCATGGCATTGTTAGTGAACGATAGTGTACCGGCTGTATTTGGTGTAGGGGAAAATGGTTGCTGGTCATTGCCATTTCCCATTGCCTCTCCGTCAATACCCTCCAAACCTCGAGATGAACATGTGATTTCCCGATGAGAAATGGATATAGGACGTTCTACTCAGGAAACTAGTTGGACGGAGAAGGCAGCGCCTCCAGTCGTCGAAATGACTTAAACCGTTTCCATTGTAACCTTACCCAGTCAACTAAATGGCATGCAAAATTAATTTTATTCTCTTATCGCGACTTGTTATTTAACAAATGTGTAGTATAGTAAATAACATTTTTTTTTTCATGTATAATACTTTGCAGTACATAAGGACTGGGCGTACGACTCTAGAATTTTCTCTGGTCCACATGTCGGCTCGATATTAATACGAAGTGTTGCCTCAATTCCATGTACAGGGCCAAGGTTAATCTTTAGTAAAGTATTAATGTCGATATATATGTAACACTTTATGTTGGTTTATTAGGCGATAAAACTCCGCCCTAACAGGGAGGTTTACCACCACCGTTAGGTTGCAGTAGAAAATTATTTGTTAAAATTTATTGAGACTAGCGAAAACGAGTGCCGTGCGTCTTAGTATGAAACATTGACCACAGAGCAAAAGAGGGAACCTTCGCTACTTTTGATGCTGTTTAACTGGCCTGACGTTGCTTGTAAACACGTATTTTAATGCTACTTATCTTCCCTTTCCAAGATCCTATGCCGTAAAGTTAATGTATAAAATGTTTTTGCATGCTTCAACTAAAAAAAAATTATTGTCTCTTAAGAGATAAAATCATTTTTCTATCAGCTGTTATTATTAATATTTTTGGTAACTGGCATTATTTTGGTTATCGTTTTATCAAGAACGAAAATGCCAGTGACGACGACGACGACGACGAAGACAACAACAACAGCAGCAGCAGCAGCAACAGCAACAGCAACAGCAACAGCAACAACAACAACAACAACAACAACAACAACAACAACAACAACAACAACAACAACAACAACAACAACAACAACAACAACAACAACAACAACAACAACAACAACAACAACAACAACGACAACAACAACGACAACAACAACGACAACAACAACGACAACAACAACGACAACAACAACGACAACAACAACGACAACAACAACGACAACGACAACGACAACGACAACGACAACGACAACGACAACGACAACGACAACGACAACGACAACGACAACGACAACGACAACGACAACGACAACGACAACGACAACGACAACGACAACGACACATTCCTGATTATTCTCACACATCTCATTCTTTTCCATTCCGTCCGCACAACCCCACTTAAGAATGCATGTTTATTTATGTACGGTGCGTGTTTGAGTCTTGCTATATTTCTTCCCTCTCTCCCTGCATTTTTCAAGATGATGTATTGGCATGTTGTACCTTAGACGGCGAAAGCAATCCCTCCTCGCTGTGTTAAATATAGCACGGAAAATTTCGCTGTTGACTGTTAACAGAACACGTAGTTTCGTCACTTACCAACTTAATCGCTAATCTGGTCGGTCAGTCGGTAAGTCATTCGTACACTCAGGCACACCACCAGTTATGCCTTGATATACTACTTACAGATTTTGTTCACTCAGTCACGCTTTCATTCATTAACACTCATTCACTCTTTCACCCATAAATCCCTCCCAGTTACCTACTTAGCACGCGAAGGAACACACACACACACTCACCTTCTTAAATGAGTCACCTTCTCACTCTAGTCAAAACATTCTTAGCTCCTTCATCTCCCTCACCCCCACCCTCTACTCCCTCCCTCCCCTTCACCTCCACTCCTTACTTCCTCCCCTCTCCCTCACCCCCACCCCTTACTCCTTCCCCTCTCCCTCACCCCCACCACCTACTCCCTCCCTCCCCCTCACCTCCACTCCTTACTCCCTCTCCCTCGCCTCCACTCCTTACTCCCTCCCCTCTCCTTCACCCCCACCCCTTACTCCCTCCCTCCCCCTCACCTCCACTTCATAGGCCCTCCCCTCTCTCGCACCCTCTCCCTCATCCCCCTTCCCCAGATCCCCCCCCCACACCCCCCCCCCCCCCCCCCCAGTCGTGCCTCGCAGAGACTAAAGACTTGAAGCCGGCAGCGCTGGGACGAGAGCTCCTTCGCCGTTGTCGCTTTGAAATCTCATAGAGTCTAGACGATTTTTTCAAAAGAAAGGAGGGGAAGAAGAAGAGGTGAAAGGGAGAAGGAGGAGAGGGTGGGGTAAAGATTTAGAATAAGAGGATGGGGGAAAGTAGGAGAGGAAGCATAGGTTGGGTGCGAGAGGAAGATCTGGATCTAATAGTAGTAGAAGAAGGAGGAAGACATAGAAAAAGGAACAGAGAAAAAGATAGATGAGTCGTATTTTGAGGGAAAAGATAAAAAAGCAGAGGTTGGGAAGGAGAAAAAATGAGAAAAAGTACATTTGGTGAGAAGTTGGTGTGGGAAGAGAATGGCTAATAGTAATAATGATAATAAAGGAAAAGAAGGAATAATAGGAAATGTAGATAGAAAAAAATGTCAGAGAGTTAAAGAGAGAGAGAGAGAAAGAGAGAAAGAGAAAGAGTGAAAGAAAGAAAGAGAGAAAGAGAGAGAGAGAGAGAGAGAAGTGTAGGAAAAGAAAAATGAGGAGGAGATGGCAGTATGAAAATACGGCGCTCAATGACTTACTTCCTTTACAATTTTATTTGATTCGTTTTTTTTTCGCAAGGAAGGAGTTGATATTCATGGAAAAGCAGGCAGGGCTCAGTCTTCAGTCTTTTTTCAGCAAATCGTTCTAGTTCTGTTTGTCGTTTGGTTCTCTCTCTCTCTCTCTCTCTCTCTCTCTCTCTCTCTCTCTCTCTCTCTCTCTCTCTCTCTCTCTCTCTCTCTCTCTCTCTCTCTCTCTCTCTCTCTCCTCTCTCTCCCTCGGGGGGGGGGGGGGGGGGGGGTGGGGGGGGGTTCTCGTCTCTCTCTCTCTCTCTCTCTCTCTCTCTCTTCTCTTCTCTCTCTCTCTCATCTCTCTCGCCTCTCCTCTCTCTCTCTCACTCTCGTCTCTCTCTCTTCTTCTCTCAGTCACCCTCTCTCTCTCTCTCTTCTCTCTCTCTCTCTCCCTCTCTCTCCTCTCTCTCTCTCTCTCTCCTCTCTTCTCTCTTCTCTCTTCTCTCCTCTCTCCTCTCTCACTCACTCGCACTCTCTCTCTCTCATCTCTCTCTCTCTCTCAGTCTATCTATTCTCTTATATCAGTCTATTATATCTCTATATATTCTGTCTTTATATCCCCCCCCCCTCTCTCTTAGTCTATTATATCTCTCTATATATTCTCTATTTATACCCCCCCCCCCCCAGCTTTCTCTCTCTATATATATATATCTATATCTATCTATCTATTTATATATCTATTT
>NC_061834.1:27283269-27290769 GCF_019202785.1 Penaeus chinensis | reverse complement strand
CCCTTCACTCGAGGGACTCTTGTGCGTGGAGGGGACTTACCCGCCGGTGGAGGAGATGAAACATTCACCCTGCCTTCGTATCAGCATAAGTTTCCTGGTCGTGCCCGGTCGTCTCCAGAGTGCAGCCTCTTGAGGTGCATGATGCTGGGGCCTCTCTGCACTTTTTGCTCTTTCTTTCTTTCTCGTCTTTACTCTTTGTGTCTGCTCTCGCTCACAGTACCCTATTTTCTCTCCGCTTTGTCGTCTCTCGTCTCTGACTCTGTCTTTCTCTTTTGTATTTTTTCATTCTGTTTTTTTTTTCCTTTCTCTTTATCTTTTCCTCTTTCTTTCTCTCTTTTTCTTTTTCATTTTCTTTATTTCTCTCTTTTATTTTATTCACCCCTCTCTCTCTCTCTCTCTCTCTCTCTCTCTCTCTCTCTCTCTCTCTCTCTCTCTCTCGCTTTCTCGCTCTCTCGCTCTCTCGCTCTCTCGCTCGCTCTCTCGCTCTCTCTCTCTCTCTCTCTCTCTCTCTCTCTCTCTCTCTCTCTCTCTCTCTCTCTCTCTCTCTCTCTCTCTCTCTCTCTCTCTCTCTCTGTCTGCCTGCCTGTCCGTCTCTGCCTCTGCTCGTTTCGCTGTGCTCTCATGCTGTACTCCCTTTCCTCTCGTTCATTGCACACTCACTTCTCTCCCTTTTCGCTGTGCTCTGTGACATAAGAATTCGGAAGTAAAAAGGAAGGATAAAAGAATGCTTTCCCTGGCTTTATTGATAGAAGTGCTCCTTGCACGATTTCGGGATGGAGTGTAATGTAATTCGTTTCAGTTCTTTGGCGTTGCCCTTGAGAGCAAGTCTGTTTTTTTTAATAGCTCGGTCGATGAGGGTAAATGTTAAGGTGTAAAGAATGAGAAGTTAGTTGTTTATAGATTGAAGTAATGTGCTTTCATTAGTTTATTACATTAAAATTTATATTTGTCCATTAAACTCAAAGCTGCTATAGATTAAAGTCGACTGTTGGTCCCTTGGAAAAGAAGAGCTGTGCCTGACGCATGCAGCAGGTTCGACTTCTACGATGGGTTATATTAACCGCGGGCATATACTGTGTATGTGAGTAACATGGAGTACTACAGCAGCTACAGGCAAGACACTAACATACATCAATAGCAAACAGGATGATCGTTTGCTGTCTTTCTATATATATTTTTTTTTTCTGTTCTCACTCCGCTTTCTCTCTTTTCGCTGCCACTCTTACTCAGCTCACATGTTAAGAGTATTTCGTTATTTCGCCATGTGGCTATCAACAGAAGTTGGAACAGATTAAAGCTGTCTCAAGTCATCACCGATTCGGTAAAAATCCGAAGATTTAAAAACGACATCGATGAATCTTGAGTCTGACGACCAAAGACCTTCATATTTATGATAGAAGTATTTTAGAGCCAGGATGCAACACCCCTAATGATTTGCGCCAGCAGAACTGATGATTTACCGGAAAAAAATCGCGGAATTCATGGTACAGAATAATATCTGTGCCTAGGGAGAAATTCAGCCTGTCTAATGTTATTGAGTGGCTGCCATAGCGCTGCAGTACTGGGTTTTACTTCATCTTCGTTAGCTTATGCTGGTCTCCCATCCCCAGCAGCGGCAGCAGCTACGTCATAATCTCATCACATCTCATAAGATCCGTCGTCCGCAACACTATCCCAAGACACTCTACATTTCAGTGACTAATTAGCCTTCCAGTGGGAACCTTGCCTTATTGTTACATCATTATCTCTAGCTGAAGACTCCCGATTTTCGTAGATGTGATGTAGATTTTCTACACTTTTAAATTTCACTCACAAAGAATAAAAAATACTTATTTGAGTCCCCCGTTCACAGGACTTGCCTTCTGTCACGCACTTCACACTTTGGAGCTTCATCCCTCGCTCGAGACCTCGCTCGGGGCCTCCAAGCGTCACAGCTCGTCTCTGCGTACTGTTGCAACCCTCCACTCTCACGACTGTGCCACACACACACAAATATATGCATATAGATAAATACATATATATGTATATATATAAAAATATATGTATATAGATATAGATATGTATGTATATAAATATATGTGTGTATATATTTAAATAAATATATATATAAATAAATATATATATATATATATATATATATATATATATATATATATATATATATATTCATATGTATACAAATATATGTATAAATATATATATATATATATATATATATATATTTATATATATTTATATGTATATATATATAATGTAATATGTGTGTGTGTGTGTTTCTATATACATATAATATAATATATATATATATATATATATATATATATATATATATATATATACATACACGCACATATACCTATACACATACATACATATACATACATATATCCCTCCAGGGAAGAGGGAAGGGCGCCGTGCGGACGGAGGACGGAGAGCGCGGTGAGGGTCGCCGTGAGGAGGGAAGGAGAGCGGAGAAGCTGTAATACACGGTGGCGACGAGTGTTTGGGATAAGTTATATGAGGCTTTTTTTGTGAGACGTCTCATAAAATAAAGGTCTAGTATTTTGCTGTTATTTGATGTGGGTTACTAAGACTCGTAATAAATGGATTGAAGCTATATATATCTTGGTAAACGATGTAGTTTTCTCGCTCTGTGTGTGTGTGTGTGTGTGTGTGTGTGTGTGTGTGTGTGTGTGTGTGTGTGTGTGTGTGTGTGTGTGTGTGTGTGTGTGTGTGTGTGTGTGTGTGCGCGCGTGTGTGCGCGCGTGTACGTGTTTTATAGGGCAGAATCGTGACTTCTGTGTAGATAAAAAGCTATGAAGGAGAACATTATTTGTCATACTGAATTAGATGCCATTGCTTATTTAAACAATGTTTACGGAAAGTTAATATGAATTATTCATAAAACATAGAATAATTGTTACGATATGATATAGTGGGGGTGCATAGGGGAAGGGAGGGAGGGGTGGAGAGGGAGGTGGGGCGGACAGTGGATGGGTGGAGGAAGAGGGTTGGAAAGGAGGAAGAGGCCGGGCAGGCGATGGATGGCAGGGAGGATAGAGAAAGGGGGTGGAGAAGGTGGAGAAGTGGAGAGAGTGTAGTTGGGAAGGGGGGGGGGGGGAGGGGGGGGGGGGGGAGGGGGAGGCGGTAGGTCATGTGCAAAGGACAGACGGGATGACGAGACTAAGTGGATCAATGGCGTCGATAGAAGGGTTAAGACGCGGGAGCTTCCGGTTGGACCGTCTCTGCGATACCTCCTCCCTGGGGCTCTGGGGAGGGGGAGGGGGGGAGGGAGGGAATAGGAAAGGCTGGATAAAAGATACGGGACGGAGAAAGAGGAAGGAAGGATGGGGGAAGCTGATTAGGAGAGATATTGTTAAAAGATCGGGTTGGGTTTGAAGATGCTGATGGATTGTATTACTTGTGAAATTATTTGCAAGGATAATAACAAGATTGTGAAATGTGATGAAGGGATGATGACGATCAAGAATGCAATGATAGCATGTTCAATATCAATTAGATATAATCCTCACCGATACGAAGCGCACTGAAAGAAAGAGGGACTGAGAAAGGAAGAAAGAAATTTAAAAAGCGCAAGGGATTCCAATGGGGAGAGGAGGGGGGAGGGGAGGGGGGTAACGGGCCTTTGCAACTTTACAACATTCTCAGGCTATCACCTCCACCCTCGGGCGCACAAGGAGTGAAAGAAGCATCACTCTTTTTTTTTTGTGAAAACTCGAGCCTTAGTGTGAGTGCGTAATGCCATGGTGTGGAGACGGAGACACAGATGAAGAGCGATTGGGTGGGTAATCGCCACGAGGATTAGTGTGTGATTAGGATGATTGAGGAGAATGTAAACGTTGAGAAGCGTGTTGATTAGCGCCCCTAAATTACTGATAGGGAAGGACAGAGCGATAATGGTGCTCCAGTGATTAGGGTGAAGGTAATTGATGGGTAAGGTGTGATTGGAAATGGATTGGTTGATGATCTCGATTCGTATGACGATTGGGATTAGGATATGTGGTGGTCATACTATTTGATAGAAATGGCTTGTGTAAATAGGGTTAAACACCGCTGAAATAAATATTACAGTAATATAGACCTTCCGCCAAATATTTGAATTGTTGGGTCAGACGAAACCGTTTAATAATAGATCAGTATAAAAAAAAAAAAAAAAAATGGACAGGAAGGGCAGAAGAAAACACTAGAATAAACAGGGAGATACAATTAAAGAAAAAAAAAAGGAAATTGGAAAATGTTTGAATAGAGACAACGATGAGAAATTAGTTAAAAGGATGAAAATATTATTTAAAAAAAAACGTAAAACACAACAACACTAAAGGTCAAAGGTCACAGTAAAACAAGACCAAAAGGATTAATGCTGCACAAAAATAGGAAGTTCAAATGACAGCAAGAAAATAGAAGAGCAATGTAAAAGATAAAGTTGAAAATATCGAAGTAGAATAATGAATTGGAAAAACACAGAACGAAAGGAAAATATACGCATCTAAAAAAAAAAGAAACTAAAGAAAAAATATCAAAGGGAAATAATACTCATCAAAATATGGCAGGAAAAATGAAGGAAAACAACAACAACAAACTAAACGTAGACAAGAAGACCAGGAAGTTTAATCCAGCCAGACAAGGAAGGCCAGCGAGTATCGAGCCTGGTGTGAAGACGTGACCAAGGAGGCGAAGGAAGTCTGAGATCGGGATGGAGGCCGACCTCCTCCTCGCCTCTCGGCCTCTCCAGTCAAGAGTTAGCGGCTCCAAGGGGCTCACGGAGGTCAGGAGAGGGGGGAGAGGGGGGAGGGGAGGGAGGGTGTGAGGGAGAAGGAGAGGGAGGGAAAGGAAAGATGAAAGAGGGAGGGCATGTGATGGATTTATCAAGGAATAAACCCACCGCATAGAGACAAGTTTGTTTATCAACAGATACCATGTTTCATAGATAGAGTTAGCATACACGAATCGCAATTATCAAACGTTCAACAAAACATTGCATACGATGTATAACAATCCCAATGACAAGGATCATGCGCCAGCAGAGGACCCAATCACTGTTCTCTTACTGCTTGATAATTTACAATCATTTTAAATAAAGCGGAGTTGTCCCAGTCAGTGGCGAGTTGCCAAGGCAACTAGGGAACCCCAGTTGCACTTCAGTGCCCGATAGCCTGATGACCAAGAGGAAAGTACTTGTTACTAATAGTGTTTTTTTATGATGTTTCTGTTTTTATATAGGCTGTTATGTTATAATCCCAGGATGGGAGAAGAGAACAGGAGAAAAGGGAAAAATGCTGAAGGTAACAGCTTAAGAAGAATTATTATAGCATTAGCAATAGTAGCAGTGGGTAATAAAACAACAACAACAACAACAAAAAAAACTTCACTTCATCCGGGAAATAAATCTGAAGTTCAACATCGTGATAGACGCCAGCGGTACGTCTGCAGTTCTGAAAAGAAGACCACGTGCCCCTGAGCAAGACAACCCTTCTTTGTGAGAATGCTACGTAGCAGTGACCCAGCCGTGTCTCCTCCGTGGCTTAAACACGTAAATTATGGGCAACGAAAGACCTACAATCCCGATAATTTTTCCGTGACCGTCCTGCATTGTCTAGGTTACTTACTTTCCCCTTTTTTAGTTTATATATTTATTTATTTATTTGTTTTTGCTGTAAAGATTCTGTAAGGCTTGTGTTTGCCAGAAACGAGAAATGTTTATCCTCATCGGGGTTGCGTAGTAAGGCGAAGGAGGTGAATTATGTGGTCGGGTACACGTTCGCACGCGGGAAGACAAAGGAGAGTGTGCGAAAGTTTGCAAGGTTGTCGGAGAGTGAGTGAATAAGTAAATGAATGAATGAATGGATAGGGGAGTGTGTGTATGTATGTGTGTGTGTATCTGTGTCTGTGTCTGTGTCTGTGTCTGTGTCTGTGAGAGAGAGAGAGAGAGAGAGAGAGAGAGAGAGAGAGAGAGAGAGAAAGAGAAAGAGAAAGAGAAAGAGAAAGAGAAAGAGAAAGAGAAAGAGAAAGAGAAAGAGAAAGAGAAAGAGAAAGAGAAAGAGAAAGAGAAAGAGAAAGAGAAAGAGAAAGAGAAAGAGAAAGAGAGAGAGAGAGAGAGAGAGAGAGAGAAAGAGAAATTGTGCGAGTGTGTCTTTCTGTGTGAGAGTGAGAGAGAGAGAGAGAGAGAGAGAGAGAGAGAGAGAGAGAGAGAGAGAGAGAGAGAGAGAGAGAGAGAGAGAGAGAGAGAGAGAGAGAAAGAAGAAAGAAGAGAGAGAAGAGTGAGAATACTAAGATAGATAGATAAAGAGAGAAAAAGAGAGACAGAGAGAAGCATCAGGCAGAGGACATTATCGATTACACCGCCTCTTTCATCTTTATTTACCTCCTCTTCGTAATTAGCTAAAGTGCACCTCGGGCCATACTTGATGTGCGATCGTCAAGTTAACAGTATGAGCGCAGGGACGTTACGGTATCTGCAGTAGAAGGGGGGGGGGGGGGGTGTAGATGGTACAATACGTATGATTGCGGTCTTTTCTTCTTCTTTTCTTCTGTAAAAGAGAGAGAGAGGAGCGAGAGAGAGAGAGGAGCGAGAGAGAGAGAGGAGCGAGAGAGAGAGAGGAGCGAGAGAGAGAGAGGAGCGAGAGAGGGAGAGGAGCGAGAGAGGGAGAGGAGCGAGAGAGGGAGAGGAGCGAGAGAGGGATAGGAGCGAGAGAGGGATAGGAGCGAGAGAGGGATAGGAGCGAGAGAGGGAGAGGAGCGAGAGAGGGAGAGGAGCGAGAGAGGGAGAGGAGCGAGAGAGGGAGAGGAGCGAGAGAGGGAGAGGGGCGAGAGAGGGAGAGGGGCGAGAGAGGGAGAGGGGCGAGAGAGGGAGAGGGGCGAGAGAGGGAGAGGGGCGAGAGAGGGAGAGGGGCGAGAGAGGGAGAGGGGCGAGAGAGGGAGAGGGGCGAGAGAGGGAGAGGGGCGAGAGAGGGAGAGGGGCGAGAGAGGGAGAGGGGCGAGAGAGGGAGAGGGGCGAGAGAGGGAGAGGGGCGAGAGAGGGAGAGGGGCGAGAGAGGGAGAGGGGCGAGAGAGGGAGAGGGGCGAGAGAGGGAGAGGGGCGAGAGAGGGAGAGGGGCGAGAGAGGGAGAGGGGCGAGAGAGAGAAAATGGGGAATTGGATTAAAGATGGAGTGCAAAAGAGAGAGAAGAAAGTGTAGAATTTTACAGGGCGATTAGCACATCAAAAGAGGAGGATAAAAAAAATCGTTACTCGGCCGACTCGTGTTGGCAGAGGGGCGGGAGCCAGCGGTGTTGTCACGCCGCCTGCCACGTGCTCGCGCTCTCTCAGCCCCCCCGCCCCCCTCCCCCCCCCCCCTCTCTCTCTCTCTCTCTCTCTCTCTCTCTCTCTCTCTCTCTCTCTCTCTCTCTCTCTCTCTCTCTCTCTCTCTCTCTCTCTCTCTCTCTCTCTCTCTGCCCCTTATCATTACAGCGGACCAAATTTCGATTACCACTCGAGTAATAA
>NC_061834.1:27275769-27278269 GCF_019202785.1 Penaeus chinensis | reverse complement strand
TCTCTCTCTCTCTCTCTCTCTCTCTCTCTCTCTCTCTCTCTCTCTCTCTCTCTCTCTCTCTCTCACTCACTCACTCACTCTCACCACTGCTGTGTGGTGCAATGGTAGCGTTCTCATCTAGCAATCTTGCTGAACTGCATTCGAATCCCGCACTGCTAATGGATGGTAACCCGCCGTTCCTTGCACACAAGGAGTGATTTGGAAGCAAAAATAAACAGACAGTCGCAATTTAACTGAAGTCATTAGAGCCTGTGGAGGCAGATAAATATGATAAGATAACGATAACGCCCCCCCCCCCCTCACCTGCACACACCACACCTCCGTTTATCACTTCCCGGTCGCCGACATCTAAATTGCCCTGGGTTTTAGTGCCGGCACAATTGATCACGTGTAGCCTCATAGATAAGGCACCAGGAGGCTAAACATATTTGTATGGAAACGTGACTGAGATGAGACACAAAGTGATATATGGGTAGAGTCGGGATAGAGTCGGAGGAGATTAGGAGAGGAATCCTCATTAGTGGTGGAGGAGGTGGGGTAGGTAATCATCCAGTCTCCTAAATATAGACAGTTGTGTACCCTGAATGATTGAGCTTTCTCTACACGCTTCATTGAGCCATGTTTAAAGTCATACACCTTTGGTAGTGTGTATATATGCATAGTGTTCACGTCAATACAACGACGTTAAAGGAAACAAAACTTGCACAGAAGGAGTGAAAACAGTAACTTATTTTCCCGTCAATGAACAACCTTGGCGTAAGAATGAGTTGGAATTTATGAAGTGCTTTATGCTTCGGGATTCTCTTTGAGGGGACGCCCAAAATGTCTCGCTGCGACAGGAACGTGTCTCCGGAGCACAGAGTCTTCAGGAAAATGTCTGCATTTTGATACGTAGGCCTCATGTTGGCCCTTGCATATTTGATGAGAATGTTGGTGTATTATGTATTCTCCTTCCCCAGGATATGTTGCATGTGCTTGTGCATGGGCAGGGATATGATATAGAACACCTCTTTTAGACGTAAGACAATACATTGTCATTATCTTTTGGGAATATTTTTTTAGGCGTTTTGTATGACCGAAACAAGGTATTGACAGTGATACTGGCCTGACTGTTGACTGAGCGTTCCTAATTTCTTTCCCATATTGCCTCTTCCTCAAAAAGTAAAACGCTCGCAAACTCGCACGCACGCATGCAAACTAGGCTTGTTTTCGAAGTTTTGATATCAAAGGAATATCATACAATTTCCGGAAGAGCCTGTTATAAGTTTCCGAGGAGGAATTGCAAACACTTTTTCGTTGTTTTATTAAAGATGGATTTCCGTATACCTTCCGTCAAATCTACGTGCATTTTTTCTGCTTGAAAAGGCGACAAATATCGCAGGTTATGTTGCTGACGGAAGGTGACGGAAAATCTTATTTAAGCCTCTGATTTTCCTTTTGAAACAGAATTGTACCGTGAGATCGAATATCTGGGTGTTTTTTATTTTGCTTTTGCTTGGGAAAGTTTAGATTGGCTCTCGAGACCAAGTAAGAAAGGGATTATCACGGGGGAGAATTCCTGGACCGTTCCAATACCAGTAGATCAAATTTGAATATGGTTTTGTATATGGAGTCGAATGATTGTGATAATGATGATGGCAATTATTATAAAAGTAATAGACTAATAACAACAATAATAATGATAATAGTGGTAATAGTAATGATGAAAATGACAACGGTAATGATATTGATTTTTATTATCATCTCCATTATTATTGTTCATCGATACCTTAGTCCGCAAATTCCCACGGGAAGAGAGAGGATCCCTGTTTTCTTTTGCAATAAGCTGCAGAGAGATGTTGAAACATTTTCTTATATAGAAATATTTTTTGCATGGTGAGCTGAATGTCCACATTGAGCCTTGGTCGAGAGTGAGGATATAATGATCCCTGGTTCACGAGAGGGAACTGGAAAGGAAATAGGTGGGAATAAGAGGGAAATGGAAAAGCCGTGGAAAAGGAAAAAGTCGAGAGTAGTAACCTGAAGCGGATGAAATGCAAAAATAGTTTTAGAATAAACATTTCACTTTGCCTTGTTGACAAGGAACCTAACGACCATGACCTTGTTCGGTGTCGGGCCAAGTTTTGCGGCCGAGCAAAACGCTCTTCAGAAGGCTGTGAAGCCTTATCTGCTCCCTCTCCTCGTCCTCCTCTTCGACTTCCCTGGCAGGTCGTCAGTTGGAGGACGAAGTCTTGCGATTGTGATACTGCTTGAAGTACACTTCACATGACGTAAGCAACCCATGTACGTCTTCATATACTCCCATGTATGTTAACTCTTAAGCATATATGTGTGCGTGCGTACACACACACACACACACACACACACACACACACACACACACACACACACACACACACACACACACACACACACACACTCAATCACTCACTCACATATATACATATATATATATATATATATATATATATATATATATATATATATATATAGTTGTCTT
>NC_061834.1:27235769-27238269 GCF_019202785.1 Penaeus chinensis | reverse complement strand
TCCCTCCCTCCCTCCCTCCCTCTCCCTCCTTCTTCCCCTCCCTCCCTCCCCTCCGTCTCCCTCCCTCTCCTTCCCTCCTTCCCTCCCCTCCCTCTCCCTCCCTCCCCTTCCCTCCTTCCCTCCCTCCCTCTCCCTCCCTCCCCTTCCCTCCTTCCCTCCCTCCCTCTCCCTCCCTCCTTCCCTCTCCCTCCCTCCTTCCTTCCCTCCCTCCTTCCTTCCCTCCCTCCCTCCCTCCCCTCCTTTCCTCCCTCCCTCCCTCCTTCCCTCACTCCCCTCCCTCCCTCCCTCCCTCCCTTCCTCCCTCCCTCCCTCCCTCCTTCCCTCCCACCCTCCCTCTCCCTCCCTCCTTCCCTCCTTCCTTCCCTCCCTCCCTCCCTCCCTCCCTCCCTCCCTCCCTCCCTCCCTCCCTCCCTCCCTCCCTCCCTCCCTCCTTCCCCCCCTCCCTCCCCTCTCCCTCCCTCCTTCCCTCCCTCCCTCCCTCCCTCCCTCCCTCCCCTTCCCTCCCTCCCTCCTTCCCTCCCTCCCTCCCTCCCTCCCTCCCTCCCGCCCTTCCTTCCTTCCTCCCTCCCCCCTCCCTCCCTCCTTCCCTCCCTCCCTCCCTCCCTCCCTCCCTCCCTCCCTCCCTCCCCTCTCCCCTCTTCCCTCTCCCTTTCTCCGCTTGTATCATGCTTCTTATGTGTCTCTGTGTGCCCTTCGTTCCTTGTGCCTGTTTGTCTGTCTATGTCTCCCTTTCCCCCCCATCTCCTTCTCTCTGCTCTTCTCATCCCTTTCTCTCTCTCTCTCTCTCCTCTTCTCCCTTTCTCCTCTCATCTATTTCTCTTTCCCTTTCTCTTTTCCGAAACCCTTTCCCCTTATCTAGTAATTTATCACCATTTGATGAGCATGGCGGTTTCCTTACGCCATCCTATAAAACATAGTTTTGCCGTTTATGACTTTCCACATTTCTTCATTTCGCCGAGCAGCCAGGTTGCGCGAGGTCGTTCAGGGGACCAGGGCGTTCGAGGTCATTACAGGTCATTGTTATTTGATTTGTGTTGCAGCTTTGGTATTTGACGTTTTAATACGATATATGTGTAGATTATGTTTTATATATATGGGTATTACAAAATTAAAATACAACAATGATGATGAATATAACGTTACTGATTGTATATTATCATGGAATTAAATTAATATGATAATAATCTAAGAAATGACATAATATATATAATCATATAAGAAATATATAATTATAATCTATAGTTACTACAATTCATACGAACCGAGAAGGCCCAGTAACGTTAACTAAGTTAACTTGTATCTCTCTTAGTCATGAGTAACTTCGTTTCGTGTGGTTTTCGACATCAGGTTTTTGCAGTTAGCAATATTAGGATCCAGCCATCAGTAGTTTAAAAAAATAAAAAAATTCAGACTGAGACAGCCATCAAAACATTTTTAAAGGGAAATCTATAGTTTCAGATTGAGTCATTATTGTTCAGCAAACCAGTAAGATAATTACAAGGGAAGAAAAATACAGCACATAGTGTTATCTAGATATGCCACTCTGTCCATGCTGAGAAGACTTTCGACATAGAATTCGATATAGTAATTATGATGTACTGCTTAATGAAGCTTAACTCCTTGATCTGTCTAGACAACATGGCTTGTCGCCAACTGCAGATGGTCACCCCCGGGCTGCCTCCATCCCACCCAGCCACTAACCTCCCAGGGATATACCTTCAGTAGGCACCTCATGCCATTCACTGCACCTTACTTGGTGTTTAGTTCAAGCTAGAGCCCTGGTAGTGGCTCATGTTGGCGCCCAGCCTTTTTACTTAGGCAAAATGTATTGTCTATTTGATATCAAGGGAAATCTTTCGAGGGGGATACAGGCCTTGAAACATAAACACTCGCTCCTTTTTCAGGTTGCAGAAGCTCAACAGTGTATCCTCTACTCATTCTGTACGGTATTTTCCTCTCGTGGCCTGATCCTCTTTCCAAATAAGAATATAATATCTTCCAGGAGCGTTCCCAGACTTCACGGTGGGAGAAAATGTTAATCCTCTGGCTGTGAATATCTCTAAACCGTGTTTTCCGACCCTCCAAGACCTAGATCGACCGCCACAGCACTCGAGTCCTCTCAGATAGCATACCAGTAATGTAATTCTAGACCTATAGCTAGAATTACCTGTCAACCTGCCAACTACTTTTCCCCAATACCCCTTACACTCTGCCATTCGCGCCACCCAATTATTTTCTTATCTTTGGAATTTCATAAAAGTGTGATATCGTGGCCCGCTTTTCGCCCGGGCGACCACACTCTCAATAATTCAATTTGCTCTTCTCTTCAAACGTTATGTTAATATTCTTGTAACGTAAGCTGCTCATGGTCCACCACCTTGAGCAGTTCTTAAACTATCAACATTACCTTCTCAGCCTCTGATACACCACCTCAGTATCAATGGTTCCTTACGGGTAATTGTTAACAGAGGTTGTGACATATCCTCTCGTGATATAAACC
>NC_061834.1:27228269-27230769 GCF_019202785.1 Penaeus chinensis | reverse complement strand
TGATTTCATTTCAAAGAGGGATATCTAGTCTAAAGAATATAACCATGGGAAGAATATGATTTGCGAAATGTAGATTTTACAAAAAATAATATAATAGGTCATAAATCTTCTGTACATAATATACAACTATGGATACTTAATAGAGAGAACATGAACCACGTTTTCACACTCCTCGATGCATTACACTTAATACCTCCCTTTTATTTTTTCACACCTCAGATTAATAATTCATTTCAGTGCTAAGCCTCCATCTATTCAGCGAGCTCTCGAACACGATCGTAGGAATAAAAGAAAGAGAAAAACATACATTTTCCATCTGGCGCCATTAATCCCGGAATGCCGATACCAGACACGTCAGTATTCGGGCGAATGTGGATTGGGAAGGAGTGAGGCTGAAGGGAAGGAAAGGGGAGAAAAATTGGTTCATTTTCTTAATGTCCCAGTTGTCATCTCCGGTCAGCTCAGGGCTCGATTGCCTGTGCTGATGATTGTGATGAATATGGATTAAGTTTTATTTTTTTTTTTTGATTTACCTCCTGGCCAAATGGACACGTTTTGATTTGTAGTCGTATAGCCTTATATTGTAATATTACATTAGAAATTTAAGGAAGAGTATACCTATGAATTAGACATATGATATGAACTAGTCACATAGCTCGTTGTAACATATGTTAGACTCACTTGAAGGCTGTATCCCTTGGCACTCTGAGACACAGCGAGCAAGTGTTTGCATGTTATCTTCATTGCAGTTCTTATCTCGATGCCGTTTCTGTTTCAGTGTTGTTTGCATCGTCGACCATCCAGAATGGCGTGTTCCGAAGCTGTAGTCTCGCTGTTACAGTATCATATTTTCTTGATATTCTATAATGTGAGCCGTAAATGATTAGTTTCCGTGTAAACCAGTCATTATGATTTATTTTACAACTTTCAGATTTTCGTGCTGGAGGTTCAGCAAGAGGTATTTCAAAGTCTGTGTCCACACGTTGCGTGTCAGCTGACCTTGCTGTTCGATCGGGATTGTCATGTCTAGGAATTGCGACATCCCCTGCTATCCAAACATATTGCATAACATGGCCGCGTACTTTTGCCCGATGGAGACTAATGCAGTTTACAGCATATGGATATTTTTCCAGATAGTTTTAAGAAACATTCTTTGAGTCGTATAAAAATATTCCCGGTCTCATACCTGACAAGAAATTTGTTGCTAGAAAAATACCTGCGCTAAGTTTGCGCATTGCTAGCCTAATCACGAACTTTCCTGCAGAATACTGTTTTTTTTTTTATACATAGTGTAAGCGCTATTTACTTATCTTGCAGACTAAAAGAATCTTAGTGCAAAAATCACTTGCGTCTTCGAATCTTTATGACATTTATAATTGTTTAAGGGTGCTGAAGCAAAGAAGAGTATTTGTGTCTTTTGTGGAGGTTTCATTTTCCATAGTGGAATAGACTGACTATTCAGGGGCTCCCTTAAAGCTGTATTTAACTAGGGCATATTTTGGGACGCGCCTTGCACCCGAGAGCATGGGCATGTAGTGTTCATGATTCTTAGTGCTTACCTCACTGTTAGGGTTTTCAGTTGATTGTTCATTGTTACACTTAAATTGCTGTATAGGCACCGAAGATGATCCTCAAAGGTTCAATCTCAACAACGTCTATGCAGGTTACTACTGATTCCTTAAACGATAGAAGATACCGTATGTGTAGAAGAATGTAGCAAGATTGGGTATTGAGATCACAGAGTTGCTTCAGCCACTCAGAGTATTTTCTCCGAGGTACTTCTATCCCAGACATTAATTATACGAAAATATTACAGTGGAATTGCATGGGAATTGAGTGTCTATTTGTTCTGTTCTACTGATATTTTCAATGAGTATCCCTTGCTGAAAGTACATAATAATGCTGCATGATTTCATGAATTCATTAACATTGCCAATAATCGCATCACTGAACTTGAATGATATGTCTGTTGTCGGTATGTACGTTAGAATGCTAAATGACGTAGGGATAAGCACCCTCATTGAATCGAGTTTTAGTCCTTTATTCATCCCATAACAATCTACTTCAGTGTATTAATTTGATCTAATTTCATAGTTTGACTAGGATATAGGCACAGAATATAAAACTTGTATTACAGGTGGGGTAAAATACTCACATATATTGGTATCTCATGATAAGTGGACTAATCATGAGTATTCGAAAGTAGGCGGGCGGATCCCGTAGATTCCCAGATTCAAAGATGGTTTCTTTTACCACCTCCCCGTTTCTCTCTCTCTCTATCTATCTATCTATCTATCTATCTATCTCTATCTCTATCTCTATCTCTATCTCTATATCTATATCTATATCTATATCTATATCTATCTCTATCTCTATCTCTATCTCTATCTCTATCTCTATCTCTATCTCTATCTCTATCTCTATCTCTATCTCTATCTCTATATCTATATCTATATCTATATCTATATCTATATCTATCTCTATCTCTATCTCTATCTCT
>NC_061834.1:27220769-27223269 GCF_019202785.1 Penaeus chinensis | reverse complement strand
TATACAATGTGTGTGTGTGTATGAATTAATGACCGGAATACCAGGCTGATAACGCCACACTTCGTCGACGCAGCAGCCTGCCCGAGCACGAAGCCTCTTCCGCGTCGTGCCAGGGAGTCGTGCTTGAGTCGACCCGAAGACGCGATTGCTTATTCCTTTATTGCCTCCCAGTTATTTAGATTTCCGGAAATAAAATCAAGAGATAAAGAAGATTTGCGTTTGATAAGTGTTAATATATATTATAAATATATATATATATATATATATATATATATATATATATATATATATATTTATTTATTCATTTATATTTTCTATCTATATATCACACATATGTAAATGAGATAGCTACTACAATCATCTAGAAGACGTCCATGAAAGGGCGATCACACAGAGAAGGAAATGAGAAAAGGAAAGGAGAAAAGGAATATACGATTATCACCGACTCCTGATCGGTCATCAGCCCTTCCTAGAATCACGTCTAATATTTCAGCGCAAAGGTCGCTATAATGACTATTTAGCTCAGGGAAATGAATTTGATGTTAGTGACAATGGAAGAGTATCAACACACACACACACACACACACACACACACACACACACACACACACACACACACACACACACACACACACACACACACACACACACACACACACACATACATACATACATCTGTTAGTCATAAGTGGTCGTGGATCTTTGCCTAATGATTAATGAGTCGCTGAAGTAATCTCTCCCTCAGTCGCTCTGTGCCAATGGAGATTTAGGCTTATGGGCGGTAACTGTCATTTCTCGTGTTGTGCTGTCACTTTGCAACAGCAAATGATGGTACGGAAGACAAGCTGTCGCCCATGCATATATATATATACATATATATATATATACATATATATTTATATATATATATTTATATATATATTTATATTGGCAGCCCCAGCAACAGTACTGGTGCCAAGCTGCATGGTGTCTAATCCCCCGTTGGATTACAATGCCTGTGCTCCGACTGCTGGCTTGAGCCTGATCTCACGGCGAGGAGACGACATATCACCTTGAGAAGTCAAACACAGGTGTCGTATGGGAAGTCGCCGCCGTGACGCAAGTGTTAAGAGCGCCGAACCGCGATTGATTAGGAAGGGCATCCAGTCAGGCAAGTGTGGCACTGCCTAATAACCTCTCAATAATGAATTGAGAGAAGCCTATGTCCTGCAATGGAATGAAAGGCGGTTAAAAAAAAAAGACAAAAAAAGTATATATATATTTATACACACACACACACACACACACACACACACACACACACACACACACACACACACACACACACACACACACACACACACACACACAGACACACACACACACACACACACACACACACACACACACACACACACACACACACACACACACACACACACACACACACACACACACACACACACACACACACACACACACACATACATTCCTGTTTTGCTGGAGCTTTGTCCCATTCTTATATGGGGCCGTTATGGTCAGCTTCTGGCAGATATTTTTATGGCTGTTGCTCTTCCTGACGCCAACACTCTCTATTTACCCGGTCTTGGGACCGGCACAGTGAATTCACCTGGATTTTATCTTCAGGTCTTGAGACCTAAAGATGGATTCCAGGTGGATTTCGAACTGTAGTCTTATTTTTAATTGTGGGTTTTTCTACCAATATATATATATATATACACATAAATGTACATACACATACACATACACATACACATACACATACACATACACATACACATACACATACACACACACACACACACACACACACACACACACACACATATACATATACATATACATATACATATACATATACATATACATATACATATACATATACATATACATATACATATACATATACATATACATATACATATACATATACATATACATATACATATACATATACATATACATATACATATACATATACATATACATATACATATACATACACATACACACACACACAAGCAATTCGAATAATTGTATAAGTATGTAAATTCTCTCTCTCTCTCTCTCTCTCTCTCTCTCTCTCTCTCTCTCTCTCTCTCTCTCTCTCTCTCTCTCTCTCTCTCTCTCTCTCTGTCTCTCTGTCTCTCTGTCTCTCTCTGTCTCTGTCTCTGTCTCTGTCTCTGTCTCTGTCTCTCTCTCTCTCTCTCTGTCTCTGTCTCTGTCTCTGTCTCTGTCTCTGTCTCTGTCTCTGTCTCTGTCTCTGTCTCTGTCTCTGTCTATCTCTCTCTCTCTCTCTCTCTCTCTCTCTCTCTCTCTCTCTCTCTCTCTCTCTCTCTCTCTCTCTCTCTCTCTCTCTCTCTCTCTCTCTCCTCTCTCTCCCTCTCTCTCCCTCCCTCTCTCCCCTCTCCCTCTTCCTCTCCCTCCCTCCCTCCCTCCCTCCCTCCCTCCCTCCTCTAACTCCCTTTCCTCATTCCTTCCTTCCGCTCCCCCTCCCCAT
>NC_061834.1:27203269-27205769 GCF_019202785.1 Penaeus chinensis | reverse complement strand
TGTTGTTGTTATTATAGTTTTACGTTGTTTTGTTACTGTTGGTTATTAATGTTATTTTGTTATTATCATTATTATCATCAAAATAATAATGATAACAATAATTATTGTTAGCATTGTTATTATCATCATCATAATTATTATCATCATCATTGGGGAGCAAACGCCGGAGGCCCCCTCCGGCGTTTGCATATCCGCATCTAACCTTCACTTTCACCCACGAGGGTCCCTCATGGCGAGCCGCCCATCAAGGGCCCGGCCCATCTCTGGACTTCACGACAGGTTTGATCGATCTGCCAAAGCCACGACTTCCTCGCTCGTCCCACAGGCCTCCTCCACCCAGGGTTGTCTCGAACCGAGACAACCTGGTGGGCAGGATCATCCTTTGGGAAACGAGCCTGAGTTGGCGACTGTGCAAGTAACAGGTCCTGTACCAATCTCACGGTGCAGTGCAACCATTGGTTGGACACATGGTCCCGCCAACTGTATCCCATGATCAGGCGCAAGGATATATTACAAAAGGCATCAAGATGAGATTCCAAAGCACAAGCGTCCAGGTTTCACGACTATATAGCAAAATTTGCAGTATCAATGCCTTGAAGACATGTAGCTTGGTCCTTCTGCACAGGTACCGGCATCTCCAAATGCTCTTGTCGAGATATTTCATGACCCCTGCTGCCCGGCGGTGCACTACCAAGATATATAAAGCTCTCTGTGACCTCAATGTCCTCACCGCAAGCACGTACCGACTAAACAGGCCGGCCCCCAAAATCCTGGATCTTGGTCTTGGTCCAGGAGACCTCTAACCCCAGGGGCTTCGCTTCACTGCTAAATGCATCAATATGGTTTCCAAAGATTCAGATAGAGTAGCAAAATCATCAGCGAAGTTAAGGTCGGTAACCTTGATATTGCCCAAAGTTGCTCCACAGTGACTTTGGACAGTAGCTCTACCCAGTATCCAGTCCATGCAAGTGAACTAACAGGGAAGAAGCTCACCACTCCACAGTTAAGCCTAGGACCGCAAGGTGCCTAATTTCCATGGGTGGCCACGAGGAGGTACTGAAGTCTTGATGATGGAGTGGCTATAAGCTGCTCCCTTTTCGCACCATGCTAGCCAGCGGTGGCAGCTGTAAGCGAGAAGGCATGCAAAGCTCTATACACTAACTAGGATACCATAACATCGCTTCACATCACCCTGAGCATGAAGCACCCACCTACATATATCATCTTTATTATTATGATTATAATTATTATTGTTGTTGTTGTTGTTGTTGTTGTTAGTGTTACCATTAGAAGTAGTAATAATATGGGTGGGTGCTTCATGCTCGGGATGATGTGAAGCGATGGTGTGGTAGCCTGGTGCGAAAAAGGGAGCAGCTATGCATAAGACTCCCCTGCCAGCTCATAGCCTCTCCATCATCAAGACTTCTACAGTACCTCCTCGAGGCCACCCATGGAAACTAGGTACCTTGGGGTCCTAGGCTGAACTGTGGAGGCTCTTGGAGCAGCAGGAGGCCCTAAATGTGCGGAGCTATGGCCCACCAGCATGTGGATACGCCCTGGCTTCGTACTAACTCCTGTCCCGCGTGCCCCCTGGGGTTAATGGGCGGCTGTGGGGAGGCAGGCCTTGCCAGTCGGCCCCCCCGAGATAACCACTGGCAACGACCAATATAGTTGTTGACGCTGGGGGGAGGGCTAAAGTCCCTCCTACCCAGCAAGTACGGCGGGCTGTGGGTCCCTCTGGGTTGGCGACCGCTGGGACTAGGGTGGGGAGGGGGGGTTACCCCCAATCCCAGCTGGGTCCCAGCGGCCGCCAGCCTGGCGTGATGCTTGTGGGGGAAAGCCCCAGGGAGCCCTGCAGGTGGATTATGGGGCCTGCAGCCAGCCAACCTCCTCTATACGGGGCGGCGTCGGTAGGGGTGGCAGAGGTGGCGCCCACACAGGGTGGGGGCTTATAACATCCGTTCCCTGCGACAGGACGATCGGTTACCACTACTATCGAGGGAATTGAAACAGCTGAGAGTTGAGGTGGCTACACCTACTACTGGTCGGGCCGCAGCGATGGCCACCATCTCCAGGGAGTAGCCATAGCCATCTCCAGCAGACTTCAACCCTTGGTAGTTGAAGTCACTCCAGTCGATGAGAGTATCATGGTATTGAGGCTGAAGCTTTCATTTGGCTTCATATCTCTTGTTGCTGTATACGCTCCTACGGATGTATATAAACTTGAGGTGAAAGAGATGTTTTACGCCAAACTTGCATCTGTGGCAGACAGATGTCCTTGGCGAGATATTCGTATTGTTCTGGGCGACTTCAATGCGGTATCCGGCTGTGATCGAGCTGGCTACGAGATGTCTGTCGGTCCTCATGGCTCAGGAGCTGATGCTGGTAGCGATAATAGCCTCCTTTTCCGTGACTTTGCTAGGTCCCAGAAATTGAGGATTTCTGGCTCCTGGTATCAGCGTTCTGACCCGCATCGCTGGACTTGGTACAGCGATACAGG
>NC_061834.1:27168269-27170769 GCF_019202785.1 Penaeus chinensis | reverse complement strand
TCATACCAGCGTCCTTTTCCTAACATATCCTCATCATACCAGCGTCCTTTTCCTAACATATCCTCATCATACCAGCGTCCTTTTCCTAACATATCCTCATCATACCAGCGTCCTTTTCCTAACATATCCTCATCATACCAGCGTCCTTTTCCTAACATATCCTCATCATACCAGCGTCCTTTTCCTAACATATCCTCATCATACCAGCGTCCTTTTCCTAACATATCCTCATCATACCAGCGTCCTTTTCCTAACATATCCTCATCATACCAGCGTCCTTTTCCTAGCATATCCTCATCATACCAGCGTCCTTTTCCTAGCATATCCTCATCATACCAGCGTCCTTTTCCTAGCATATCCTCATCATACCAGCGTCCTTTTCCTAGCATATTCTCATCATACCAGCGTCTTTTCCTAGCATATCCTCATCATACCAGCGTCCTTTTCCTAACATATCCTCATCATACCAGCGTCCTTTTCCTAGCATATCCTCATCATACCAGCGTCCTTTTCCTAACATATCCTCATCATACCAGCGTCCTTTTCCTAGCATATCCTCATCATACCAGCGTCCTTTTCCTAACATATCCTCATCATACCAGCGTCCTTTTCCTAACATATTCTCATCATACCAGCGTCTTTTTCCTAACATATCCTCATCATACCAGCGTCCTTTTCCTAACATATCCTCATCATACCAGCGTCCTTTTCCTAGCATATCCTCATCATACCAGCGTCCTTTTCCTAGCATATCCTCATCATACCAGCGTCCTTTTCCTAACATATCCTCATCATACCAGCGTCCTTTTCCTAACATATTCTCATCATACCAGCGTCTTTTTGCTAACATATGCCCTTCCCCAATACCTTTCCTTCATAATCCCCGTTCGAAACAGATTACCTTCCCAACGCCACCCTTTCTGAGCACCTTCCTTAGTATGATGTTCATTACTCCCTCCTCACGCCGACCCTCGCGCCTTTACTCGTTCTCTCCAAGCATGCAGTTGCTATTATGCTGTTCCCCTTTGCGCTCTCTCTCTCTCTCTCTCTCTCTCTCTCTCTCTCTCTCTCTCTCTCTCTCTCTCTCTCTCTCTCTCTCTCTCTCTCTCTGTCTCTCTCTGTCTCTCTCTGTCTCTCTCTCTCTCTCTCTCTCTCTCTCTCTCTCTCTCTCTCTCTCTCTCTCTCTCTCTCTCTCTCTCTCTCTCTCTCTCTCTCTCTCTCTCTCTCTCTCTCTCTTCTCTCTCTCTCTCTCTCTCTCTCTCTCTCTCTCTCTCTCTCTCTCTCTCTCTCTCTCTCTCTCTCTCTCTCTCTCTCTCTCTCTCTCTCTCTCTGTCTCTCTCTCTCTCTCTCTCTCTCTCTCTCTCTCTCTCTCTCTCTCTCTCTCTCTCTGTCTCTCTCTCTCTCTCTCTCTCTCTCTCTCTCTCTCTCTCTCTCTCTCTCTCTCTCTCTCTCTCTCTCTCTCTCTCTCTCTCTCTCTCTCTCTCTCTCTCTCTTCTCTCTCTCTCTCTCTCTCTCTCTCTCTCTCTCTCTCTCTCTCTCTCTCTCTCTCTCTCTCTCTCTCTCTCTCTCTCTCTCTCTCTCTCTCTCTCTCCTCTCTCATGCTGTTCCCTTTGCGCTTTCTCTCTCTCTCTCTCTCTCTCTCTCTCTCTCTCTCTCTCTCTCTCTCTCTCTCTCTCTCTCTCTCTCTCTCTCTCTCTTCTCTCTCTCTCTCTCTCATGATGTTCCCCGTTGCGCTCTCTCTCTCTCTCTCTCTCTCTCCCTCTCTCTCTCTCTCTCTCTCTCTCTCTCTCTCTCTCTCTCTCTCTCCCTCTCTCTCTCTCTCTCTCTCTCTCTCTCTCTCTCTTCTCTCTCTCTCTCTCTCTCTCTCTCTCTCTCTCTCTCTCTCTCTCTCTCTCTCTCTCTCTCTCTCTCTCTCTCTCTCTCTCTCTCTCTCTCTCTCTCTCTCCTCTCTCCCTCTCCCTCTCTCATGCTGTTCCCCTTTGCGCGCTCTCTCTCTCTCTCTCTCTCTCTCTCTCTCTCTCTCTCTCTCTCTCTCTCTCTCTCTCTCTCTCTCTCTCTCTCTTTATCTCTCTCTCTCTTTATCTCTCTCTCTCTTTATCTCTCTCTCTCTTCTCTCTCTCTCTCTCTCTCTCTCTCTCTCTCTCTCTCTCTCTCTCTCTCTCTCTCTCTCTCTCTCTCTCTCTTGAATTCCACTTCTCCTTCCTCCAACTCTAACAGTTCTCTCTTCTAATCTTTCCTTGTCTCTTCTCCTCTTATCTTTTCTCTTCTTTGTCTCTTCTCTTTATATATTTTTTTCTTCTTTTCTCGCTCCGTCTTGTCTTTTCTCTTCTCTTTTCTCCTCTCTCCTCTATTATCTTTTCTTTTATGTTCTGTTCTTTTATTTTCTATTATTTTCTTTTCTTTTCTGCTTTCCTTTCTTTCTCTGCTTTCCTATTCTTCTCTCCTCTCTTCCCCCCCTCCCCCCCTCCCCTCCCATCTCCTCTCCTCTCCTCTCCCCCCC
>NC_061834.1:27160769-27163269 GCF_019202785.1 Penaeus chinensis | reverse complement strand
TCAGTACAGAATATTGTATTACGGTCAGGTACTTTTATCAGCCTATAGATATGTAAGAAAATATATAAATGGAACGGTTGATGTCGTGGGGTTGCGGCTGTGTTGGAGAGTAGAGAAAGGGCCAACTAGTGTAAAAGAGCTAGTTACCGCTATTCTAACAATATAAACCATTTTATACTGTAAATTTTTGTGTTACACCAAAAGGACTTTATTGCAGTGCTTAAACTATGTAGTCAATAAGGTAGCATAGTATTATACTATGGAAGGAACAAAATCTGGAAAGGATTGCTACACAAAGCCTTGCATATCAGGGACACTTATACTAAAACATTGCTTTTAGCTTTAAATTGTATATATTAAGTTTATTTTTTACTGTGTAGTCAGCTGGTGCATTCACGGAAAAAAAAATTGATACTGTTTTTCTAAAAGCGTTGATCTCTTTAATAAAGAGCTTCAAAAGTCATCATGCAAAACCCAAAGAATATTAAACAAATGTTTCTCAGAGGTGTATACAAAATGGGAGTTGAATTTCTGAATGATCACATATCTTGTAAATGAAATTCATGAATGGAAAGAAATTACAGGATTGTAAATTCATATGAAGAACCATTCTCAATAATATTAGATAATGTAAGGGTCTTTTTCTCTTGCATGCCTGGAAAGAGAATTGCGTCAACAGATCTACACAAACAGTCTGCTACTTTACTTTTTCCAGGAAGACTAAGGAATTTTTGGAACAAAATGTAGTACTGTGAATTGAGCATTTCTAAATGTCTTGTAATACTGATCACGCTAGTCACATAACTGTAGGGGAATTATATTTTCCTTAAGAGGCTGATGGTGCGATGGCTGAGTGTGCAGCGTGTAAGGATATCCTTCTGGCGATACCCCTTTCCACCCCTTTCAGTGAGTGAGCAGGCTTTGGTCTGGCCGGAAAGGAACGGGCCACTCTACCGCATCATCCCGCTGCTTCTTATGCATGTTTTTATACCAGCATGTCCCCTTCATTCACTTTTTTTCGAAGGAGGAGTATCACTTCCCTAGCCTTTTACACATAATCTTTAATTAGGCTGCAGTTAGACTTGCGCAGTAGACTTATAGAATTCAGTGATTCAAGAACAAAATACATTTACTTAATTTTGCAGTAAGCTGTTTTGGATATAGACTTTGTCTATCTGCTATGGCCTGGAAAAAAAACTCAAATTTAAGAATAATCACCACTAGATTCGCTTCTTTTACTCACTAAGAAACTTTTGCAAGTCTTCCATAGTGATATCATCTAAATAGAGGTAAAGAGATCAGTGAGTCTGCAGAAAACGCGATTCATTAATCTTGAAAAAGTTAGAGGGCCCTTCAATAACCAATTGGCATTCACATGAAGTTAAAACGACCAAATGAAGTAAAAACGACGGTTAAAGGTTTCCTCTCATCATTTGTGGGAAGTTGCAGAGAACAGACTAAGATGGAATAATTCTCGTTTTTTACATGAATTAACTATATAATATCATCGCCTGGACTATGGAGATGAGGATATTATACATTTCTCTTTCATATCGATAGTGACTGACCTATAACTGTTTGGATAAACTGGTTTCGCTCACTTTAACTTGCGCAGTCGAATGCTTAAACACAGGTGTCCTTGTAGGTGAGGGATCAGTTTTCTTGTGGCAAGTCGCATTTAAACGTCTTCAAATGTACTTGGGGAACATGCTGTATTATGTTTATTTGATATTTAGTTTTCGTCAGTTCACTGATGATCTATAAGGACGTAATTTTTTTTTTCTTTTTCCTTAAGTATTAGGAGACCAATCTATTGTCTATTCTTTTTCATATCTCCCGGCTGTGCTTCAGGTGACTTGGTTTCGGAGTGTCAGAAATTTGTGATTCAGTCAAGTTCTTTCCAACGGTAATATAATATACTTGATAGTAAGTACTTTACTCTACCATAGAAGAATATGCTAATAACAAATCACTCCCATAATGTCAGCGACTCTAAATTAGCATGATAAGCGATTAAAACTTAGTTGTAAGCCTAAATTGATTTCACCGTATAGTTGAATTTGGAACTGCCAAAAGGATCATAAGGATTGCTTCAATTCAGGATGGTTCAAGCAGCTATATTAAGTGATCCTTCTCGAGGCATATTACCAAAGACTTCCCTCTTAAACATAATGATATAAACGTAGATTGCTAAGACTGTATGGCCGGATGTAGGTGACACGTTATAGGCTCGTACTTCTCGGGTTTATTTGGGAGGGCAAGGGCGTCAGCCGACCGGAAAGTTCAAGTTATAATTAGTTTGCTGTGCGAGGAGACAAAACTTGCGATACTTGCCACGTGTGCCTTGGGAAGCTGCGGAATGGACAGAACTTTTGTGCTGCACTTTGCGTGGTGTAGACAGGGTGCAGGATGAGAGATCAACGGAACAGAACGGCGTAATGAGATTGAGCCTCGTGTTACTTTGTCGTAGGTACCTGGCCGATTATGGCCTGCAAGTGAA
>NC_061834.1:27147487-27154987 GCF_019202785.1 Penaeus chinensis | reverse complement strand
GAGGAGAGAGAGAGAGACGGAGGAGAGAGAGAGAGACGGAGGAGAGAGAGAGAGACGGAGGAGAGAGAGAGAGACGAGAGGAGAGAGAGAGAGAGGGAGGGGAGAGAGAGAGAGACGGAGGAGAGAGAGAGAGACGGAGGAGAGAGGGAGAGAGAGAGAGGAGAGAGAGAGAGAGAGAGAGAGAGAGAGAGGGAGGAGAGAGAGAGAGAGAGAGAGAGAGAGAGGGAGGAGAGAGAGAGAGGAGGAGAGAGAGAGAGAGAGGGAGGAGAGAGAGAGAGAGGAGGAGAGAGAGAGAGGAGAGGAGAGAGAGAGAGACGAGGAGGAAGAGAGAGAGAGACGGAGGAGAGAGAGAGAGACGGAGGAGAGAGAGAGAGACGGAGGAGAGAGAGAGAGAGAGAGAGAGAGAGAGAGAGAGAGAGAGAGAGAGAGAGAGAGAGGGAGGAGAGAGAGAGAGGGAGGAGAGAGAGAGAGGGAGGAGAGAGAGGAGAGAAAGAGAGGGAGGAGAGAGAGAGACAGGGAGTGAGAGAGGTATGAAGGAGAGGAATATGGGATAAAAATAAAAATCTAATATCTCCATCCGTTCAACGTCGATGCGAGATTTCTTTAGTGTCAGTAATGTGTAACAGATCTGCAAATGTTAATGCGCGGATGTCTTTTGGTAGCTTGACGCATTAATTAAAATCAAACAAGTGAATATTTGTGGAAAACTCGCTCATTCGCTCTCTTTCCCTCTCCCCTTTATTTATTTTTTCATTACTTCTTTCTTTTTATCTTTTTTTTTCCTTTCTCATTCTCTCTCTCTCTCTCTCTCTCTCTCTCTCTCTCTCTCTCTCTCTCTCTCTCTCTCTCTCTCTCTCTCTCACTCACTCACTCACTCACTCACTCACTCACTCACTCACACACACACACACACACACACACACACACACACACACACACACACACACACACACACACACACACACACACACACTTCCTCATACACACAAATTTAACGGAAAGTGATGGTTCTCACATAAAATTGACCAGGCAGCAGGAATCCCCACTTGACTGAAATGAGCCGCTCAGATTCCCAGTCGACTTCGTCCAGAAATATCGACGTCGATGGAGGAGGCGCTCGAGGCCCGCGCCGTCATGAAGACAAATGAAAGTGATGTCCTTTGGGCCGGGTCATCGCACGACAAATGGCCTCCGGCGGGCAAAGAATGTGCAACACCGCCGTCCGGAATTCCGGATGGTTTTATGAGGCGGGAATTGCAGTGACATCATCCAGGCGTGTTTGGGACGTGCGTGGCCTACCAGCGCCCTCCCGGCTCACGGCTCCTGCTGCCCACTACGCTTCCCCTTGCCTTAATGTGTCCAGGGCGTCGCCCATGTTCCTCTGGGGGGCGGTGCTGCGGCGCGAGCTGGTGCTACAGGTCAGGTGTATATTATTTTTTCGAGGGCGACTTGTACCTGCAATGACGTTTAAATGGTATTTAGCTCTACATCTCAATACTGTTTAGCACTCCGGCTCCACTCACCTATCTGTAGTGATGGCTTGAAGAAAATTTGTATCAGTTCCCAGACAAGTACAAGTCATTGAGATCAAACAAATTCGAAATCATTTTAATCAACCGTATGGCAATTGAATAAGAGGCCACATGACGCGGGCGTGAAGCGATAAGATGGTGAATAAGCAGGGTGTCTTGCAACGCACAGCGGGAATAGATAGAGGAGAAAGAATGTGCCATGCAATGTAGGGAATTCTCTTTATACACAAGGCTTTTTTGTTTTGTCCATGAGGTGGACTTTTGGAATTGCGCAAGGCGACAATCTTAGCTGGTGAGGTCGAGGCTCACGGATGCAGCTCGGATGAATTGGGATTTTTTTTTTTGTTACAATTTCTTACATGCAAGCCATGGATCTTTACAATATTTTCGCACGGCAGTTCGTACTACCAATAGACCTTATGTAATTCACCATTACAGATTACGGGTTTGACAACATTTATTTGAAGCTGTCGGTAATCACAGCGTCTGCTGTTGTTTTCTTTTGTGAAATCTTTATGCACATGGATGGCTCCACAAGTGCTGAGCCACCAAGTGGCCAAGAAGTAGGCATGCTTGTCAAAGTCAAAGTTGGTCCCGTATCCAAGTGGACGCAGGGTGCATGTTCGTAGAGGAACATGCGTACTACCGCGTGATGATGCTGTAGATTGGCTAGTTCCTTTCCGCCCGACTTTGACCCCAGCATGCTGACGTCAGCATACCAGTACTCATTCGCAGGTGAGTCGACTGAGAGGGGCGGCCGGCCGGACCCAGGACCTTGCAATGGCGAGGTCCTGGGTCGCCTGATTTGCCCTTTCCTTGAGTTTACGGGATTCCTTTTATATTAATGGAGTCATCTTTCCATAAAGACGAGCCATTTTCCTTACCATCCCATTTTCGTTTTTCTTCACCCTGGCATGTGCTTGCGTACTTCTGTTTGCCCAAAAGTCTCCTGGCTCTGAGTACGAAACGAGTGTACACGAGGTAGGAAAAGAAGTTTCAGTGAAAGTTTGATATAGCTAAAGGATATGCTGAAAGCAGTCTGTAGAGCTGTGACGTCACGGAAAAAATAACGACCATCGTGACTTATTAAGTCAGGTTTATTTGGGTACATGAGAGAGCTGAAGAGGCAAGATGGAACCAAGACCGAGATTGAAATGTACGTCGGCAATCTTCCTCTGGCAGGTCTGAGGGGAGATGGTAAGAGGGGAAGGAGGCGCAGAATCCGTCGCAGGCGAACGCAGGAGGAGGAGGTTCACCTCGGCCGCAGGAGTTACGTCAGGAGACATGCACTAGGAATCCGGTTATGCCATCACGTCGAGTGACGAGGCATTTTGCTGGTTCTTTGATGTGTGAATTTTGCCTTTTAACGTAAGGGAACGTGGACACACTACCAAAGCGCCTGTTTACGCGGGGACGGCCGGCACGTCATCGAACCGCATAAAGTGGAAAAATTATACAGTACGCCCGGATGGCGCTTGTCCAGCTTTGTATGGATGGGAAGTCGTGATTTTGTAGTAGGGAAAGGGACAAACAATACTTTTTAACACTAAAAAAGTTTTATTTTTGTTTTTGTATCGTGCAAAAAAGTATGTTTGTTGCGGGTTCGATAGCACAAGTCATATAAAGTACCATGAATACAGTATTATCCCACTAGATAGGTTAGACCTGTCTGTTCACGGGGAAAGCGCGCTTGTATTCCCGTTGTATAAGGTCGAGAATTCAAGACCACAACTCAGACTCGCTCATAAAGTTTAGTGTCTTCGCTGATTTGGTCGTCGCGAACCAACTCTCTCCTTCCGGCCACTTTTTATGCATCCGTCGTGTTTACTGCCGGATTAATCAGCGCCACGCCCGAGCACACTGGCGTTTGGCTGATGTGCTTTTGTTCTTCATATTGATACTGTTACCGGCTGATGTTCTTGTGTTATTACTGATATTGTTGTTATGTTATTGCACTGTTTGATCAGAGAACGCTGGGTATCAGGTGATACTGTTGCTGCTATAATCTCATGTTGTTGGTAGAGGAAGCTTGGCTTTGAATGACACTGTTGAAGAGTTTGTATCATTTTTGTGATTGTCATTATGATTGTTATTATACTGCTGTTATTGCCACTAGTATTGTTGACGTTGATGGACGAGGGGAAAGGTAAGATTTGGGTTCAGTGGGCTGCTTCTTGTTTTGTTCTGTGTTTGATGTTCATTAAAGTTTTGCTGAACAGAGGATATTTGAACCTATCGGAACAGCTTTTGAGATCAGTAATTATGTTGTTGTTTTTCTGATAAATCAATAGTTGCTTTCAGTACGACGGTAATTCGAAATATGATCAAGTATAAAAATAGTTACCAGAAATAGACGGTAGTAGATTAGTCGAAACGCTTACATTAAACACAATCACTGATATAAACTTTGATATTAACCGTAGCATTCTACCATCGCCATTTTTTTTAAATATATATAAAACAGAAATACCAACACATATTCCAAAAAATTCACATCACTGACTCTTAATTCCAACTTCGTCAGCTGAGAGTAAATACAAATCCTCTTTAAATCCTCTTAAATCCGGGTCTAATACCAAGAGAAGAACCGGCGGGAGAGGAAGAAATTTTCCAGATTCGGATTCGATGTTCGGGATTTGTGTCGGATGAGAAAGGTGCTTCGGAGGCGCCGTGATTTGCGAGGGGCGGGATCGCCTTCTCGCTCCTCTATTGCGAGCGGTCGGGTTATTAGCATTGGCATATTTTCTGTTATTATTACTATTATCGTTATCGTTATTGTGAGTGTGATTGTTATTGTTATTGTTGTTGTTATTGTTATTGTTATTGCTATTGTTATTATTATTATCATTATCATTGTTATTACAAATATTAATAATAATAATAATATTATTATTATTATTATTATTATTATTATTATTATTACTGGTAGTAGTAGTGATACTGTTATTAATGATAATATTAGTGATAATAAAATGATAATAACAAGTGATGATAACAATAACAATTGTAATGATAACAATGAGGATATCACTGTTGTTACTACTATTATTATTAATATCGTTATTATCGTTTTAAAAAGTGTAATATTTCACAATGATAAACATTAACACAAGAAACGGAAAAGTGATCGAAGAAGAAAGAAAACGGGATGAGTCTTCCGTAGGCGGGTGCTGTCTATAAAGAACCCCGTTGATATGCCGAGGGAATTCTGTTGTCTATGGTGCTGGCAGAATTCTTTGGGTTTATGGCAATCCCCACTTAAACAGATATGTTATGAACTTGAGTTATACATTTCATATCAGTTGACCGAAAAATGAAATGGGATTAGTTTATGATAAATATAATAAAGCATTTCATTAGAGCAGACTTCGTTAAGAACTGTTTTGATAATTATCTTTGATTTAATGAGGGTTGGTTTACCTTCTTTATGGTATTAGTAGGTATCTCTCTTGTTGTCATATTTATCCATAGATATATATACGGATATACACTGATAAACGTATATAAAAACAAAGACTGATATATATATGTGTGTGTGTGTGTTTGTGTTTGTGTTTGTGTTTGTATGTACAGTTCCCGAATTATATTTCAGTACACTTGCTAAGTCCACTTTTACACATCTGGCAACTTTTTCCATGTAAACATAGCGTGCATCGAACTTTTATGAATGAGGCGAAAACCCTAGATTGTTTGTAACAAAGAGTGTGATTGATTGGTAGAATATGAATATTCATTAAATGTATTAGTACTTATTTTTGGAAACTACGTAAGCCGTTGACTTTATTGTGTGAATTTTTTCAACTGCAATTTCCTGGCATTGTTTTTTTTTTTTTTTATCAAAATTGCAATACGTGAAGGTGAGGCAGCATTTCCCTCTTCTTTCAGCATAGTAGGTATCCATTATAGCTGCATATTTCTTGAAACTGGAAAGCGCTTCATTCTTTATGCATTATGTATGGCAGCAAAATCAAATCAAAATCTGCAAAATCGCTGATACCTTAGTAAATGCTTCTCGTAGCTGCAACATTAGTAACGGCCAGAACCAGACACATTCACTGAATAGAAAATGTGCTACATTATTTTCTTCATTGTAGAACATTGACTGAACGCAAAACCGCAGTAGGGCTACAGTGAAAATGGCGATGCTTTATCACGTGTGTGTGCGTGCGTGCGTGCGTGCGTGCGTGTGTATGTGTATGTGTATGTGTATGTGTGTATGTGTATGTGTATGTGTATGTGTATGTGTATGTGTATGTGTGTGTGTGTGTGTGTGTGTGTGTGTGTGTCTAATATAAACATATGTAAGCACGTATGTGTAAACACACAATTGGGAGAGTTGAAGCAATAATCTGAGTGAAACTATTAGCTTTAAGCTTTTCAGATCCAAGCTCTTTAACGCTAATCCCTAATAAATAGAACATTGCAAGAGGCCTCTTTAAATAAGGAAGTAATATTTATCAAGAGTTCTTTATAGCTCCCAGAAACACAATTATGAACATGTCCGTGTGTGAATCATCTTCACTGCCATAGATAACTTCGACTAATATATAGCTATTTTTCATGTCTACATTTTGATCCCTTGTCAATTTACTACACTACATTGAAGCTATAAGAATAATCGTAAGTAAGAAGACACTAATGTGAATCCTTATTTGCGAATATCACCATGTATGAGATGATTAACATTACAATTATTTTTATCAAATACCAGTTTTTAACTAGCTACTCATTTTCATAGCTAAACATTCCCCCTTCATTCTCATAATAGCCAACGAGGTCGTCACCTTCGTTAATTGCTTTCAGTGCTATGAAAAGATTCGTTTAGGTAATTGTGAGCTGTCAGACCTTTTTGGTATAGGATATATGCAGATTGCAACTTCTTTCTTTGTAGAGATCCTCCGCATATCTCCAAAAGCTGAAAAATTAGGAAATCGTGTATAAATTGCCTTTCTTAAATACTCTCTTCAACATCTCATTTTAACCCACGTTGACAGGAGTTGGCATACACTGTATCTCCTCTACCCTGGAACAGGTAAAAAGTAGCGTATTAAAATGATTATGCTAATAAATCAATTAACAAATAAATAAGTAAAAAAGTAAATTTCAGGTTACTGAATGACTTCAACTTCCTTACAAAGATTTCTTCTTTCAAGTGATAGCTACCCCTTCATGTAATCACGAGAACTCACGAATCACTTCCTAACAAAACATGCTCACCAAGGTCATCAGTTGACCCTCTCAACAGAATCCCAAACTTGATCCAGTGTGTACAAGTTTCCTTCGGAAGTCTTCACAGCCTTGCTTTGAGGATTCCTCTATGCAAAATTCACAAGCAATGTTTCCTGAAGTTGATATACAGATATGCCCTCACCCACATACCACTGGTTCTCCGTTTCAGCACGAAGCCCCTCTTCCCCCTAACTATCTCTAATATTATCTATCAGTTCGCATGTTCCCAGTGCAGATTGAGTGAGATACGCCGGCGAAGCCCAAAGAAATTTGAACTCGAGGGTAGCAGAGCACCGAGGCTTCGCTGGAAGGACGAGCCACCCACTCTCTTCTCTTGAAAACCCTTCTGTTCATTCCCACTGTGAATAAAACACGCCACGTTTAGAAAAAAAAAAAAAAAAAAAAAAAAAAAAAAAAGCATAAAGGAGAGCATAGCTTTGATCTTCCCATTTCAGAATCCTCGCAGATTAAACCTTTCCGTCGAGGACTAAAATGTAACATATCTTCCAACCTGCTTTACACAGTCAAATGGATGGGACTGATTTTCCGTGTATCCTCAATATAGTCTCTCCTATCACTTTATTTTTTTCATTTATTCGTGAATGTTTATTTTGTTCCCATAATATTTTGCCCTCACTTCCTGTCAACTCCTCTCCAAGGGTAGCTCATTTTCCCTTATAAAATTGTTGATTCCCAAGTTAACTACAGGATGTCACTTATTTCTCATGCCAGCTTTATT
>NC_061834.1:27124987-27129987 GCF_019202785.1 Penaeus chinensis | reverse complement strand
TGGTCAGGTGGCAATAAATGGTGGAAATTGGTTGTTATTCCTGTAACTGCACGATCTCAGGAGTTAGTATTGTTATTGTTAACATCATCATCATCAGCAGCAGCAGCAACAACAGCAGCAGTAACAACAGCAGCAGTAACAACAGCAGCAGCAACAACAGCAGCAGCAACAACAGCAGCAGCAACAACAGCAGCAGCAACAACAGCAGCAGCAACAACAGCAGCAGCAACAACAGCAGCAGCAACAACAGCAGCAGTAACAACAGCAGTAGCAACAACAGCAGCAGCAACAACAGCAGCAGCAACAACAGCAGCAGCAACAACAGCAGCAGTAACAACAGCAGTAGCAACAACAGCAGCAGTAACAACAGCAGCAGCAACAACAGCAGCAGCAACAACAGCAGCAGCAACAACAGCAGCAGCAACAACAGCAGCAGTAACAACAGCAGCAGTAACAACAGCAGCAGCAACAACAGCAGCAGTAACAACAGCAGCAGTAACAACAGCATGCATGATTATTCTTATTTTCTGGGTTGTTCATCTGCATATAACGCAAGAGCCGATATTTCAGAATAAGTGAATGTCTCGCTGCTGTGCTGGATTACCGGGATTCATCCATCATATTTCAAAAGTTGGAATAGTTCTTAAAATGTATCATAATTTCTGCGTGGCTTGGCAAGTTGTCAAGTTGTCAGTGCAACTTGCTTACAATTTCCTAATCCAAATACCGTAACCCTATTGCTACTGGCATACTCCGTGCGGCAGTTATGCACTGTAGTAATGAATGTTTTATGAACTGCATTTTAGGAAGGATGAAATAGCAGAATATGACTGCAGGATTGTGTCGAGTCGTTTACACATCGTTACTAGGGATATCTACGCTGTAAACTGCTCTTCAGGGGAAACACGCCCATGAAACAAACAGGCTTTGCAGAACCGCTTTTGATCAAGTGAAGTGCGGTTCAGATGGGTGTAATATATTCAGGGCCGGAAAGTAATGAGGTGTCAATAGTATACGATTCCATAAAAATCCTAATAAAGCGAGCTCGGGGAGGCTGTAAGCGCTCCATAACACGCTTGGTTGTGTCTTCTTCTCTTTTGCGACACTACAAGGAAGTTTTCGACCGAGATATTCTTGGCAGGGTGTCAACAGTAAGAGGTCGCGGGAAATGGCTCTCTGCGGGCTAGCTTCGCTTTCGCTTCCTTTGCTTAAACACGACTCTTTAAGATGGTTCTTCACGCATGCTACGTTCTTGTCTTTTCTGAAATAATACGAAAAAAACAGACTGTTGTTATGTTACTGAACTCGGTTAGGCTGCTCTGTATTTCCTGGTTGGACAGTGGCCATAAAGATTCCTCGAAGCTAGATGTGACAAATTGAGTACAGATTTAAGAGACTTTATGCTTTGATAACTAACGAGCTTCACAAATACACAGTCCCATCTCTGAGACCCTTAGGTGTCGTGGTTACCCAACGTCGTTCTCTCTGTTCCTCCTCAACCTTTGTTTATAAACTCTCGAAGCCGCTCGATGGGCACCCGTGGTCGTTGAGCTTTAGCGTTGGATTTCCTTTGGAGGGACTGGCTGCTGTGGTTGTTGCCGGCGCTGTGGCGAGGGCAGCCGTCGGAGCGTGGGCAGGACGACGGCCAAGGCAGCCATGTAGAGGACCCTCTACCCCGTCCCTATTCCCTTGGGCCTGACGCTCGCACGCACGCGCGAACGCACTCTGCTCGGGCGACGTGTGTGTCATCGCAGGCAAGGGCATTTTGTTTCTTCCATCTCCCTGAATGAATGGCGGCGTTATTGAAGCTTTAGATTACCCAACACGAAGGCATTTGATTATATATTTGTTCGTTGTTTTGTTAGTGATGATATTATACACACAAACGCGAGAATAACAACTATCATGTTATTATCACTGTCATGCTTCTTCAGCCTCTTCGGCTTGTCCTCGCGCCATGCTAGCGCTTGTGTCCAAGACCCGTCTTTAGTGTTCGTTGAGGCCATTGTTCATGCGGGCGGCATAAGGGCGGTTCTGTCCCGTGAGGCAGGTTCTCGCGTGGCACGAACCCGCTCCTGGGACCACCTGCTTGCTCCCCTGACCTTGATACTCTCGCAGCGGCGGACATGGGGACAGATGTGATGGAAAAGAAGAAGAGCAGAAATGACGGATAGGGGAGAACAGGGAGAGGGGTGGAGAACTTGGGTAGAGAGGGAGAGAAGCAGAGGGTAGGGTATGGAGAAAGAAAGAAAGAGGAACAGAAACCGAGAGAGAGCGAGAGATTGATAGATAGACAGATAGAGAGAGAGAAAGCGAGAGAGAGAGAGAGTGAGAGTGAGCGAGTGAGACCAACCGACCGACTGACAAAATGAAATTGATGTACATGTCGAGCTGCGACCTTTGTATTCGCCATTTACACTTTTCTCCTCTAACTTGATAATCGCAGGTTTGCTACCTGATGGCAGACGATAAAGTCGCTGGTCTCTATCTTTCGTGCCCTTATTGTAACACAACGAAAGAAGGAAAGTATTGAGAGGGAGCGGAGGAGAAGTATAGATTTTAAAAATGGAATATAAGGTCCCCATTCTATGCGGGCGAAGGGAGGATGGAAAGAAGGAAGGGTCCCCATTTTATGCGGGTGAAAGAAGGATAGAAGGAAGGAAAGATGCCCATTCTACGCGGACAAAGGAAGGAAGTAAGGGTACAGGCGAAGAATTAGAAGGATTAAAGGGTGCCCATGCCACACAGAGAAGGAAGGATGGAAGGAAGAAACGATGCTCATTGTATGTGTATGAAGGAGGGATGAAAAGAAGAAAGAGTGCTCCTTCAACGTGACCAAAGTAGGATGGAAGGAAGGAAGGATGTCCATTCTACGCGGGCGATTGGAGAATAGGATGGAAGAAGGGCCCGTTGTATGTGCGAAGGAGAGACGAAAGTGGAGAAGGAAGAAAGGATGCCCGTTCTATGCAAGCGAAGGCAGGGCCCTGTGGCTGTAGGATTGAGCATGACGGTGTTCGGTTGACCTTTCGCTGGAAGTAATGAGTGGTGGTGAAAGAGACGGAGGAGAGAGATAATGACATTGGCGCTGATTATCTTGAAGGTAATCAATGATAAGGGTAGCAGTGATTATGATGACGATAGTGATTGCAGTGATGATAGTGATTGCAGTGATGAAGATGATAATAGCAATGATATGGATGGTCCTTGTAGTACTAGTAGGTATGATCATGCTTATTCTAATGATTTATTGCTGATAACGGAAATAACAAGAAATAACAAACATGAAACAGCAGCCAAAGACATAACAAAATACAAACTAAACTTAACATCATGAAAAGACATGCATAGAAAGGGAAAGATAAAGGAAGAACGAAACCAAAAAAGAAAGAAAGAAGAGGGAGGAAGAAAAATTGTATCTCGCCGTCGTATACATCTTCATCACGGGTTACGTAAAGCACTTCCGTCACGCCGATTCTGTGGGATAATGGATCTTACAGACCGTGTGTGTGTGTGTGTGTGTGTGTGTGTGTGTGTGTGTGTGTGTGTGTGTGTGTGTGTGTGTGTGTGTGTGTGTGTGTGTGTGTGTGTGTGAGTGTGTGTGAGTGTGTATGTGTGTGTGTGTATGTGTGTGTGGGGGGAGAGTGTTTATTGTTATCTCATGTGTGTGTGTCTGCGTACGTTTATGTGCGTCTTAACGTCACACATGGTTCGCTGATGGAGTAACCAACATTTGTGTCGGAAGTATCACTGTTTGTTTGTTATTTATTATTTGCCCATATATACGAAGCAGATATGACACATATATGTGAGTATGACAGAGACAGTGACAGGCAGAGGCAGACAAACGCGAGTACGCACGCACACACACACACACACACACACACACACACACACACACACACACACACACACACACACACACACACACACACACACGTGTGTGTGCGGGTGCTCATAAGTGCGTGTCTATGTGTGTGTGTGATAAACCGCGTTCGCTCCACCAGCTGCCAGCCCCCCCTCCTCCCCTCCTCAGGGCTGCCAGATGTAAACACCACCTGTCCGCTCCCCCCCCCCCTCCCACTCCCCCACCCGCCATCCACCCAATACACCTTCCACCCCAACAACAGCGCACCGCGTCCTCTCTCGTCCACACTTCTACAACTCCCTTTCTGGCTTTATCCTGCCCCCTACCTCTGTGTGTGTGTATATATATAAATATATATATATACACATAAACACACATATACATACATACACATACATACACATATACATACATACATACATACATGCATACATACATACATACATACATACATACATACATACATACATACATACATACATACACACACACACACACACACACACACACACACACACACACACACACACACACACACACACACACACACACACACACGCACACACGCACACACGCACACACGCACACACGCACACACGCACACACACACATGTATATCTCTATATGTGTGTGTGTGTGTATATAATATATATATATATATATATATATATATATATATATATCACTCACGTTATAGACGTATGTATTCCTCCCCTTCTCATCCCCTTCCTCCTCCACCTCTCCGCTTCCTTCTCAATACACGCAGTATCATTTGTTTGCGGAAACGAATGTCTGCCTGCTTGTTTTCGCGAAAGGACATTCTCTGGTTCGCCGGGGGCGCTGCCCCTCAGCCCATGTATATTTTACTGTGTGACATTCAGCCCGTTAATGTCAGTGAAGGTTTAGGCAGCTTGGAACGACATCTGCGCATCGGACTTGTACAAACGTTAAACCCGTGTCGGTCTGTCTATTCTCGTGGCCAGCTGTTCCCTTCTGAACGTTTATCCTTCTCAGGGTGCGTACCCACGCACACATCCAAACAGCCACGTACGAGTTTTTACGGCGTCGAAGTGTATATATAGAATATATATACACTAACTGCGTTGATTCTGTAGATCGTGAAGAACGTCAATAT
>NC_061834.1:27099987-27102487 GCF_019202785.1 Penaeus chinensis | reverse complement strand
GTACTGACATACAAAGTTTTGAAAAAAAAAAATAATAACTTTTTTGAAAAAAGTTATTTTTTCTTGATTTCACATAAAAAGTCAGTAGAGAAACATTAAAATACTTAGTATTCAGGTATGATATTTTATTACAATCAAAACATTGTGGAAGCTTCAATTACACACCACCCTTCGCTTCGCAAGGCTGTGGAAACGTTCAAATGTATTTCTCAGATTCACTCTAAACATATTTTTCCTTATTACATGCAGTTATGAAAATTATTCACCGCCAATGAGCTCCGTGACCGACTCAGACTATTAGATAAGTCCAATGATCACAGGCATTTAATTGTCTTACTGATCGGATTATATCCACAAATCAAAATACACAACCCTTTCTTTGATATGTTTGTCTGTAAGATTATGTCATAGTGATACAGAATGATTTAGAAGAAATTCATCCCACCGAAGTCAAGACCACGTCATATGAAATTTTTACTATGTCATGATTGATTTCATTTTTTTCTAGTGTACATGTATTTGGTGTACTGCTAAAAAGGCGCATGAACATTTTATGCACCTTTAAAATAGAGTTTTGTAACAAGAAATGTACGATGCGATTCGCAATTACTGAACATATAAATCCCTATCTGAGATTGCGTGAAATAGGTCTGATTGGCTGGCCCGAGTGTATCAAATTGTACCAAGGTAGAGGCATACAATCTAATACGATGCTTATGCTTACTAAGCCGCGGGATGATGCAGTAGGGATGCCAGTTCCTTTGACCCCAGCGCCACCTCTCTCTATATATATTTTTTTATTTCTTTCTTTCTTTCTTTTTCTTCCTTTTATTCGTTCTTTTTTCCATTTATTCTTATCCTTTTTTTTTTCTATAAGAGGAAGAGAGAGAGGGGGGGAGGGGGGAAGGACGGAGGGAGAGAGGGAGGTAAAGAAGTAGAGAAAAAGAAAGAGAGAGAGAGAGAGAGAGAGGGAAGGAGGGATATAAAAAGAAAGAGAGGAAGTGAGAGAGAGAAAACCTGCAAACAACATACTTAGTCCACCCCAGCCTTCGCCCTCTCTCTAATTTGGCTTCCCCACTGTTTGAATTTTGTCTCCGCAGATCTCCCTCGCCCACCACAGCCGCCCCGTGATCCATTTTTTTTTTCTCCCCCTCAGCCTCACCCGCTTTACCTTCCCTCACTCGCAGCTCTCCGCCAGGTCTCTCCCGCCACGCTGACCCGCACAAGACAAGGGCCGTAGGAGAACTCGCCACGCAGCAGCCCCGACAGACAACAATGCACGGCACTAGACCACGCCTGCAAGAGATCGGGCTGTGGCGATGGGCGTGGGTGGGCGCGGGTGGGTCGGGGTGGGTGAGGGAGGGGGAGGAAGGGGACGTTAAAGGATAGGGGAAGGGGAAGGGGAAGATAGAGGGGACGGAGGATGAAAGGGAAAATGAAATGAGAAAGGATAAAAAACTTGAAAGAGAAAAGGGAAGAATAGGGAAAAGGAGAGAAATAAGAAGGAAGAGGGCGGAGAGGGAAGAGGGAAAAAAAGGAAGGTGGGGGGATGAGAAAAAGAGAAGATAAGTGGAAAGAGAAAAAAAAAAGTAAGGAGAGACAGGGGGAAAAAAGAAAAGAAAGAAAAAGAGATGGTAAAACAAGGGAAGAGAAGAGAAAGAGGGAGAGAGAAAGTGGGAAGAGCTAAAGGACGTAAGAGAAATAAGTGCGTAAAATGAATGACAAAGTTAAAAAACATAAGAGAGATCAACTGGAAGATAGGAGTGCCTGTCGAATGGTGTCGAGAGAAACGTTTATGTCACTGGACAAACGCGTATTGTTACGTCACACCAGACCGTTACCTCTGTGGTATAACTGAAAGTTTTATGTAATCAGTGTTCGTGACACCGCAGGGATGCTTTTTGTTTCACGCTCAATTTATCATTTATTATTTATTAATTTCATGTTTAGTTTGTGTGTTTGTGCACAACTCACACACACACACACACACACACACACACACACACACACACACACACACACACACACACACACACACACACACACACACACACACACACACACAACACACACAAACACACACAAACACACACAAACACACACAAACACACACAAACACACACAAACATACACAAACACACACAAACACACACAAACACACACACACACACACACACACACACACACACACACACACACACACACACACACACACACACACACACACACACACACGTGTATATGTGTGTGTGTGCATGTATATATATATATAAATATATATATAAATATATATATATATATATACATATATCATCATCATCATCATCATCAGCCTGGGTCAATCCACTGCAGGACGTAGGCCTCTCCCAATCTTTTCTATCTTTGTCTGTCTTGCGTTTTTTGCTTCCAGTCTTGGCCTCCAAATTTCGTTATTTCGTCGCGCCATTTTGTCATAGGTCTGGCCCTTGGCCTCTTTATGTTATCTATAATCCATTCAGTT
>NC_061834.1:27069987-27072487 GCF_019202785.1 Penaeus chinensis | reverse complement strand
CGAACACATAAAGACTAATGAGCGCACAGACTACATTTTATCCATGATTAAAAGTCTAGCAATACAAGTTCCCCTTCCATGTGTATCCCCGACGGACCATTCACTCTCACTCTCACGAAGGAGGGAGACGGGTTGGGGGGGGGGAGGGGGGGCTATATTGATTAAAATAATTTGTTTTATTTTTTTTTTTTTTTTTTTTTTTTTTTTTTTTTTTTTGTCTCGTGGGGCAAGCTTTGTAGAAAAGATGGATAGAAATGCAGAGAGATGAGCTAGAAGAAGAAGAAGAAGAAATATCAAAATGAAGCAAATGACTCACGTGTCTTTCATTTTCACCTACTAGAAGAGATGACTCACCATAGAAGGTTTTAATTGGAAATTGACGGAAATACGGATACGATGACTGGTATTAACGTTAATGAGTTTGGTGCCCCACGTGGTTGCGCTTTGTGATCGCACCCGCGCTGGTTCTGTTGAATCCCTGTATCCTTAATACGCACATACACATACACATATGTACACGCCCAATACACGCACAATACAGACACACACACACACACACACACACACACACACACACACACACACACACACACACACACACACACACACACACACACACACACACACACACACACACACGTACACATATGTACACGCACGTCACGCGAAACAGTATGTGACACTCAGCCTCTGAAGGTCAACCCCCTCTCTCTCCCTCCCTCTCTCTCTCTCTATCTCTCTCTCTCTCTCTCTCTCTCTCTCTCTCTCTCTCTCTCTCTCTCTCCCTCCCTCCCTCCCTCCCTCCCTCCCTCCCTCCCTCCCTCTCTCTCTCTCTCTCTCTCTCTCTCTCTCTCTCTCTCTCTCTCTCTCTCTCTCTCTCTCTCTCTCTCTCTCTCTCTCTCTCTCTCTCTCTCTCTCCTCTCCTCCCTCCCTCCCTCCCTCTCTCTCTCTCTCTCTCTATCTATCTATCTATCTGTTTAATTATCTCTAACTCAATATATTAATCTCTTTATCTTTCTATCTCTCTCCTCTTTTGTTTCGTTCTCCCCTCCCATCTGTACTGTACAAAGAAATATATATTCGTAGGGACGATCAACTAGCACTTTGCACCTTGCTAGTGACTCCGGAAGAAAGTTCAGATCGGGAGAGCGAGGAGGTGGGAGAGTGCGAGGAGGTGGGTGAGTGCGAGGAGGTGGGTGAGTGCGAGGAGGTGGGTGAGTGCGAGGAGGTGGGTGAGTGCGAGGAGGTGGGTGAGTGCGAGGAGGTGGGTGAGTGCGAGGAGGTGGGTGAGTGCGAGGAGGTGGGTGAGTGCGAGGAGGTGGGTGAGTGCGAGGAGGTGGGTGAGTGCGGGGAGGTGGGTGAGTGCGAGGAGGTGGGTGAGTGCGAGGAGGTGGGTGAGTGCGAGGAGGTGGGTGAGTGCGAGGAGGTGGGTGAGTGCGAGGGACCCATGACAGAGGTTTTGTGTTGACTGTCTCCAGTGTGTGACTCCCGGTTGTTCCTCGGTATAACACGGATGTTGTGTAAGCCGGGGGCAGCATCACCTCCCCGAGCCTGGTCTTTCTTTCCTCTGTCTTCTGCGGTCTTAAACATCTCAAGATTGGGTCACTTAGTTCTTTCCTTCTTCTCTCTTGTGTGGGCTTAACATCTCAAGACTGAATCGCCTGGGTTTTAGACAGAATTCACTCTAACGATGAAGTTCATGCTGAAATTGCCTAGTTAAGTTTCGCGGCTCTTAAGACATAGAGCTAGCCGATAATCTGTATAAAGTTGCTGTCGCCGGCGTTACGTCGCGTTTCTCTTCTCTACAAATCCTTCAATCTCTTCATTACTCCTTCATCTTTTTAATTTCTTCCCTCTTCATTGTCCCCTTCCTTCGTCATCTTTCCTTTCCTTCTGTTCTCTTATATTCCATTTCCTCTCCACCCCTGTGTATTCCCTCTCTCCTACCCTTTCCTTCCATTTCTCTCCTCCTTCTCCCCTTCCCTTGCTCTCACTTCGCCCGCATATGTGTTCGACAAACGACCTGAAGGGAAAGGAAAATACTCTCTACCCCCCCCCCCTCCCCCTCCTTCCATTCTCCCTGTCTTCTCTCTCTCCTTCTCTTTCCTTTGATTTTGTCCACCCACTCCCACGCCCGTGATCTTTCCACGTCAGTTTCTCCTCTTCCTTGCTTCCTTCTCCCTTCCCCCTTCCCCTTCTCTTTCTCTCTCCCTTTTTCTTCTACCACGGGTAAGCGCTTATTGATTATGATATCCCGCTTCCTTATCAAGAATCCGATGTTTACGCGCGAAGAGATAACTAATCTAAGAGGAAAGACGCATGTGATATTGATAACACATCTGTTACTACGGGGGAGATTGAGATGCACTGTGGAGAGAGAGGATGGCCGTTAGACAATAGATAATTATTCTTTTTTTTTGCGGTACGGATATATTTCTCTCTCTCCCTCTCTCTCTCTCTCTCTCTCTCTCTCTCTCTTCTCTCTCTCTCTCTCTCTCTC
>NC_061834.1:27052442-27057387 GCF_019202785.1 Penaeus chinensis | reverse complement strand
CATAGTTTATGATTTTTTTGTAAACTCGCAACGTAGAAGAGTGAGAAGAAGCCCGAAGGAGGGAAGAGAAGGAAAAGCAAGAATTATTTCCCGCCTTGGAAAGAGCAAGCAAAGAGCGACACCCGAACAGACAGAGAAAAGAGGCTTTGGAACAGACTGGCAGACAGGACAAATTGAAATCCGAGAGAATGCCTTGTAACCCCACTTCCTGAGTTTATAAATTTTAAACGTCACCCAAGTATTAGAGGCAGAGTGTAGCACTTGCTGGAGGAGGTTTCACTTTAATCCGGCAACGTGTCAGGAATTCAAATTTCATAATATATCGAGAGCAGTTTCGTGCCAGGTCATGCGTGACTTTGGGCTGTTGTGCGTTTCTGTAACACTGTGTTCCGCGTGTGTATGCATGTCTGGGGACGTGTATAAATGTATGAAGGAATACAAATTTACATATGTATGTGTTTACCTGCGTATGTGCGTTTGCTTGTGTTTGTAGGTGCGTAAGTGTGTAGATTTTAAGGAGTGCTATATACACCTGTGAGAATTAAATGTTTTCCACAATACGCTTGTACTTACGTTTGTGCGTGGTAAACAAAGGTTGAGAAAGTCATTCTCTGTAATTCTTGTGAAATGAAGTGTAGGAATATGGTTTGACGAAATTAATTACCATTACTATTATTTATTCTTAATTTTGTATGAAATAAAGTAATTACAAATAAGGTCAAATTGTGATGCATTAAATGATTTTGAATGCTGGTAATATAAGAACACGTCCCTGAATTTTATCCTTGATTGATAAGTTTGAGTAACAATGGATATGAATAAAACTACTTTGTGTGTCTTCCATCTTCTTTTGGAATGGAATCGAGAACACTTTGATGAAGTTCCGGGAATCGAGTTGACGGCCGATGGTTTTCACCCCTTTGCCAAAGTCGAGAAAAGATTAAAAAGTCCGAAAAGGCAATCTGACATAATGGATAAAATGGGATCTGTTGGTTGCTACATTTGATTTCCCTTATTTACGACCCAATTCTGAATCATGAATGCAATTCCGAACGGTTTCCGCGAGCTTTGAGTGATGTTTAGGCCCTATTATCGCCCGCTGATTAGATTTGCGGCCTCGGTGCAGTTCAGCGAATCTTGCGAGGGTCTGCGATTCAGGAGGAGCAAGGTCGGGCGGATCAAGGTCGTGTGGAGCAAGGTCGGCCGGAGCAAGGTCGGCCGGAGCAAGGTCGGGTGGATCAAGGTCGGCCGGAGCAAGGTCGGCCGGAGCAAGGTCGGGCGGAGCAAGGTCTGGCGGAGCAAGGTCGGTCGGAGTAAGGTCGGGTGGAACAAGGTCGGGTGGAGCAAGCTCGGGCGGAGTAAGGTCGGGTGGAACAAGGTCGGGTGGAGCAAGGTCGGGTGGAGCAAGGTCGGGCGGAGTAAGGTCGGGTGGATCAAGGTCGGCCGGAGCAAGGTCGGCCGGAGCAAGGTCGGGCGGAGCAAGGTCTGGCGGAGCAAGGTCAGTCGGAGTAAGGTCGGGTGGAACAAGGTCGGGTGGAGCAAGCTCGGGCGGAGTAAGGTCGGGTGGAACAAGGTCGGGTGGAGCAAGGTCGGGTGGAGCAAGGTCGGGCGGAGTAAGGTCGGGTGGATCAAGGTCGGGTGGATCAAGGTCGGGCGGAGTAAGGTCGGGCGGAGCAAGGTCGGGCGGAGTAAGGTCGGGTGGATCAAGGACGGGTGGATCAAGGTCGGGTGGATCAAGGTCGGGTGGATCAAGGTCGGGCGGAGTAAGGTCGGGCGGAGCAAGGTCGGGAGGAGCAAGGTCGGGCGGAGTAAGGTCGGGTGGATCAAGGTCGGGTGGATCAAGGTCGGGTGGAGGAAGGTCGGGTGGAGCAAGGTCGGGTGGAGGAAGGTCGGGTGGAGCAAGGTCGGGAGGAGCAAGGTCGGGCGGAGCAAGGTCGGGCGGAGCAAGGTCGGGCGGAGCAAGGTCGGGAGGAGCAAGGTCGGGCGGAACAAGGTCGGGCGGAGTAAGGTCGGCCGGAGCAAGGTCGGCCGGAGTAAGGTCGGGCGGAGTAACAAGGTCGGCCGGAGTAAGGTCGGCCGGAGCAAGATCGGCCGGAGCAAGGTCGGCCGGAGCAAGGTCGGCCGGAGCAAGGTCGGGCGGAGTAAGGTCGGCCGGAGCAAGGTCGGGCGGAGTAAGGTCGGGCGGAGCAAGGTCGGGCGGAGCAAGGTCGGGCGGAACAAGGTCGGCCGGAGTAAGGTCGGCCGGAGCAAGATCGGCCGGAGCAAGGTCGGCCGGAGCAAGGTCGGCCGGAGCAAGGTCGGCCGGAGCAAGGTCGGCCGGAGCAAGGTCGGCCGGAGCAAGGTCGGCCGGAGCAAGGTCGGGCGGAGTAAGGTCGGGCGGAGTAAGGTCGGCCGGAGCAAGGTCGGCCGGAGCAAGGTCGGCCGGAGTAAGGTCGGCCGGAGTAAGGTCGGCCGGAGCAAGGTCGGCCGGAGCAAGGTCGGCCGGAGCAAGGTCGGCCGGAGCAAGGTCGGGCGGAGTAAGGTCGGGCGGAGCAAGGTCGGCCGGAGCAAGGTCGGGCGGAGTAATGTCGGGTGGATCAAGGTCGGGTGGATCAAGGTCGGGTGGATCAAGGTCGGCCGGAGCAAGGTCGGCCGGAGCAAGGTCGGGCGGAGCAAGGTCGGGAGGAGCAAGGTCGGCCGGAGCAAGGTCGGCCGGAGCAAGGTCGGGCGGAGTAAGGTCGGCCGGAGCAAGGTCGGCCGGAGCAAGGTCGGGCGGAGCAAGGTCGGGAGGAGCAAGGTCGGGAGGAGCAAGGTCGGCCGGAGCAAGGTCGGGCGGAGTAAGGTCGGGCGGAGTAAGGTCGGGCGGAGCAAGGTCGGGCGGAGCAAGGTCGGCCGGAGCAAGGTCGGGCGGAGTAAGGTCGGGGGAAGCAAGGTCGGCCGGAGCAAGGTCGGGCGGAGCAAGGTCGGCCGGAGCAAGGTCGGCCGGAGCAAGGTCGGCCGGAGCAAGGTCGGGCGGAGTAAGGTCGGGCGGAGTAAGGTCGGCCGGAGCAAGGTCGGCCGGAGCAAGGTCGGCCGGAGCAAGGTCGGGCGGAGTAAGGTCGGGCGAAGCAAGGTCGGCCGGAGCAAGGTCGGGCGAAGCAAGGTCGGCCGGAGCAAGGTCGGCCGGAGCAAGGTCGGCCGGAGCAAGGTCGGGCGGAGCAAGGTCGGGCGGAGCAAGGTCGGGCGGAGTAAGGTCGGGCGGAGCAAGGTCGGCCGGAGCAAGGTCGGGCGGAGTAAGGTCGGGCGAAGCAAGGTCGGGCGAAGCAAGGTCGGCCGGAGCAAGGTCGGGCGGAGTAAGGTCGGGCGGAGCAAGGTCGGCCGGAGCAAGGTCGGGCGGAGTAAGGTCGGCCGGAGCAAGGTCGGCCGGAGCAAGGTCGGCCGGAGCAAGGTCGGCCGGAGCAAGGTCGGCCGGAGCAAGGTCGGGCGGAGTAAGGTCGGGCGGAGCAAGGTCGGCCGGAGCAAGGTCGGCCGGAGTAAGGTCGGGCGAAGCAAGGTCGGGCGGCCGGGTGAGGCTGCGGCGCCGGCGCGGATTGCGGAAAACCGGGATTTCATTATTGTTGTTGTCATTAGTTTTGCCTTCATTACTTATCTTATTAGTATTGTTATCGTCACCGTCTTCGTTATCGGTATCGTTATTGTTATCTTTACCGGTCGCTTAAATTGTTATCATGATTGTTCTCCTAATCGTTGCCATTATCATTTTAGTAGTTGTAGTATTAGTATTTCTTAGATTTGTCGTTATTATTGTCATTTTTACCTTACCTTATTCATCACCATCTTCATCATCATCATCATCATCATCATCATCATCATCATCATCATCATCATCATCATCATCATCATCATCATCATCATCATCATCATCATCATCATCAACAACCATCATCATCATTATCATCATCATTATTATCGTTATCATCATCATCATCATAGTGATAATTCTGGTAATAATGATAATTACTATTGTTGTTGGTGGTTGCGGTATTGATATTATTAGTTGTTGTTACTGTCATCATCATTATCGTTGCTATTATTATTAACGGTATCAGTATTATAATGATTCTTATAATAATAATAATAGTAATTATTATTATTATTGTTGTTGTTACTTTTATTGTTATCATTAGCATTAGTATGGTTATGGTTATATCATTATCATCTTTAGCAGCAGCAGTAATAGTAGTAGTAGTATTGTTAATTTCATGATCATTATCATTGTTATTATCAATAATACCATTATAATTTTCCTCGTCATCACCTTCAACATCTATTCCGTTAGGCTGTCATAACAAAGGGGAAACGGACCAGGCCAGTACGAACGTTTTTTTTTTTTTATCCTTGAGGAGAATATTTAACTCTCATTGTCTCCCTACTTCCTCTTCTTACTGTTTCCTTAATTCGTTTATTATTTTTTTAACTTTTCTTGTTTCTTCTTTTACTTCAACATCCTATTTATACTCCTCTTATATTTCTGCACTTTCCTTGTTTTCCTCTTCTTTTCTCTTTTTATATTGTTGTTCGTTTAACCTCTTGTTTGCTTCCTCCCCCTAATTTCGACATTTTAATTTACCTCTTTTTTTTTCATATCCCTGCTTTTTCCTATCCCTCCTCCTCTTCCTCTGTTATTTATTCCCCTATCTCTCCCCTCTCTCTCTATCTTTTATTTAATTTTCCTTTTTTTTATTATTTGATTTAGTTATTTTTTTTTTCTTTAATTTGTTATTATCATTTCATTTATATCATTTCACAATTTCAGGAACTGCTTTTTCAATCATTTTACTTTTACACTCATTGAATGTTCAGTTTGTTAGTTTTAATATACTAATTAACAATCCATGAATTGAGTAACTGAATTACACCTCTCGTGTTTATTTTCACCCTTGGCATTGACAAACCAGTTATATATGTGGTGGAAGCGGTGGGATTT
>NC_061834.1:27037442-27039942 GCF_019202785.1 Penaeus chinensis | reverse complement strand
GACGAGGGGAAGAGGAAGGATTAAAATATAATAAAAAAGACGAGAGACGAGCCAGAACAACAAAACTATATGCACGTGGAATTCTGGACGCGGGGAGAGGACTTTGGAGGGAGGCAGAGGGGAAGGAGGAGCCGGAAGGGGGGGGGGGGGAGGGGGAGTGCCTGAGAGGTGGGGAGGACACGAACAACCTAAGGACACTATAAAGGAGATGTAGGAAGAGTGGTGGCGTGTATCCCTTCCTGGTGCGAGGTGGTGATGTTATCGATTGGCTCTTTCTGGGATCCTTGAATAACGGGGATGAGGTAATCGTGGTGATTCATAGTATTTTTCCCATTTTTATCAATATCTTTTTGTTTGTTTCGGTGCCTGTCTCGTCGACGGACTGGCAAGGCTTGGCGCAACGGCATTGATGTAATGGCGCGTCATTAATTTTACGCTCATTGTTCAAGAGAAATAATGAGGGTTTCATGGGGGCACATTCTGCACCGCCATCGTCGTTTTCGTGTTTCAGCTTTATTTTCGTCATATTGTCGCCGTCATTACTTGTAGCAACACAATCAAGACCGTCATCATTATTATTCCTATTATTCAGATGGCGGTGGGTTATTATCACCGTTGCCACCACCTTCATCTTCATCTTCATCATCTTCTTCATCTTCATCTTCATCTTCATCTTCATCTTCATCATCTTCTTCATCTTCATCTTCATCTTCATCTTCATCTTCATCTTCATCATCTTCATCTTCATCTTCATCTTCATCTTCATCATCTTCTTCATCTTCATCTTCATCATCTTCTTCATCTTCATCTTCATCTTCATCTTCATCATCTTCTTCATCTTCATCTTCATCTTCATCTTCATCATCTTCATCTTTATCTTTATCTTTATCTTTATCTTTATCTTTATCTTCATCTTCATCTTCATCTTCATCTTCATCTTCATCTTCATCTTCATCTTCATCTTCATCTTCATCTTCATCTTCATCTTCATCTTCATCTTCATCTTCATCTTCATCTTCATCTTCATCTTCATCTTCATCTTCATCTTCATCTTCATCTTCATCTTCATCATCTTCATCATCTTCTTCATCTTCATCTTCATCTTCATCTTCATCTTCATCTTCATCTTCATCTTCATCTTCACCTTCACCTTCATCTTCACCTTCACCTTCACCTTCACCTTCACCTTCACCTTCATCATAATCTTCATCTTCATCTTCATCTTCATCGTAACCATCGCCGCTCTCACCATCGTCGTCAGCAGCACGTTTACATCTTCCCTTGGTCTCAGAGCCGTAGATTGCTAGTTCTTCCCTTTACCCTGAACTCAAACCCTCCTCTTTGTACCTCCTTATCCCCCCTCCCCCTCCCTCTATCTTTTCTTCTCTCCACACCTCTTCCTTCCTCCTCCCTTCACTTGTCTCCTCCTTTCTATTTTTCGTTTATTCCCCAACTTCCTTTCTCTCCCACAATCTTTTCCTTCTTCCCTTTCTTATCTCCTGCTTTCCTCCTCTCTGCCCCCTGCTCCCTCCCTCTCTTCTTCCTTATTCCCCCCTTCCCCTCCTGTTCCCCTGCTTCCATTCACCCCTGTTCGGCTATTTTCCCCACTGCCCTCTTCCCTTTCTATTTTCACTTTCCCTATATCCCTCCCCTTTCCCCTTCTCTTCCCCTTTCCCCTCTCCCTTTTTCCATCTTCCCCGATGCCCCCCCCTTCCCCCATCCGCCATTCCCCCTTTCTCTCCGCCATATCCCTCGTCATTTCCCCTTCTCTCTTCCCCTTATCCCTTCTCCTTTCTCTTCTCTTCCCCTTCCCCAATCCCTCCCCTCCCCCTTTCTTCCCATTTCCCTGCCCATTTCCCCTTCTCTCCCCCATCCCCCCCTCTCTCTCCCATCCCCCCTGCCTCCCATCCCAAGACAAGGATCCGCCGCATAACGAAATCCGACCTACTGTCAAGGCGCCTGTTCTTCCTTAATACAGGGAGTGAAAGAGTTACGACTTTCGGACATCCGTCCATTCCTCCTCTCTTTCCTCCTCCTCCTCCTCCACCTCCTCCTACTGATAGATAAGGTCAAAGGTCAGCGTGAGCGCACGGAACAGCGACTGGGCTTGTCTGGCAACTGGCTCTTCCTCCCGCCCGCGCTCTCGCCCCGGGCTCGCTGTCTTCACTCGCTTTGCTCTAGGTCTTGTCTTTTGCTTCGCCATTTTTTATATATATATATTTGTTTATTATTATCATTATTTTTGTCTTTACTTTAACTGGTTTTGTATTTCCCTCTTCTCTCCGATTTTTCTTTTCTTTTTTTTTCTTAGCTCTTCTATCTTCGTCTGTTTTTTTTTTTATTCTTCCACTTCTTGCGTTGTTTGTCATAACTTCATGTTTGGCCTCTTTGTTTTTTTCTTCCTATTTCCCTATTTCCCCATTTGTATAAAGGTATTCCTCCTCCTCCTCCTCAACTTCTCCTCCCATTCTTATTTCTATTTCTCCCCATTATCTTTCTC
>NC_061834.1:27012442-27014942 GCF_019202785.1 Penaeus chinensis | reverse complement strand
GTGTGTGTGTGTGTGTGTGTGTGTGTGTGTGTGTGTGTGTGTGTGTGTGTGTTAGATAGTTAGATAGCCAGAATATTTATATATATATATATATATATATATATATATATATATGTGTGTGTGTGTGTGTGTGTGTGTGTGTGTGTGTGTGTGTGTGTGTGTATGTATGTTTGTGTAGATAGATGGATAGATAGATAGATACATATAGATATATACATATCTATAACTATATATATAGATAGATATAGATATAGATAGATAGAAAGATAAATAGCTATGTACAGAATATATATATATGTATATATATACATACATATATATACACGCGTGTGTGTGTGTGTGTGTGTGTGTGTGTGTGTGTGTGTGTGTGTGTGTGTGTGTGTGTGTGTGTGTGTGTGTGTGTGTGTATGTATGTAATGCTTATAGACTTTTACAAGACAAACTCTCTAGCTTTTTTAGTTATCCATTAACCCCCTCGTCTGTCTGTCAGCCTTTGGCTCGGGCCCTCCGTGGAAGAGGTAAAGGGCCTACTGGATGCGCGCCAGACCCGTTGGAGATGAGATCAATCCAGCTTCACTATCTAGGCCTCTCTCTCGAACAGAATTCTTTCTTTTTTATTCTAAATATCCTCTGGTTCACGTTGTAGTGATTTTGTCGTCGCGATGTAGTAGTAATATACATTTCTGATTTCAGAGTAGTTACCATTGCTGTTATACTTGTGATTCCCATTAGCCTTCGCATCACCGTCATCATCTTCATTAGCACATTATCATAACCATAAGAAAGGGTAAAAAAAATAACTCTTGGCCGGGTTTAGTGTAAGCGTGCGTTTTTTTTTTTTTTTTTTTTTTTTTTTTTTTTTTTTTTTTTTTTTTTTTTTTTTTTTTTTTTTTTTTTTTTTTTTTTTTTGTCTATAAACACGTTAAGGGAAGTACCTTAAACATGAGAACATTACGTAGAAAGTAAATGTCTCTTAAGGTTACACCAGGCGATAAATATAAAGTGCCTTGTGTTACCAGGAAACCAAGGAATTATAAATCTCGTTTTCCAGTATAAAGTTTATTTTCCCCTCAGACTTATCATTGCGATGCATAGGACTCCATGATTAAATGTTTCTAAGAAGGTATAGTACTACTACCATTACTACCAATTCAGATGGTTATAAGGGTATAGGCAATAGCATTAGAGAGAGCAGTAGAACTCTCCTTTTTGATCGTTCATAAAAATAGTAAAAATAACACCGAAGGCAAAGATAAATACCTTAGGAAGTTGAGAAGTGAAGTTGCAGCAGTGTTATGTGATGACTTAGTAACAAATTTTGCAATATGCATATCAAGAGATTGTTTTTTTGGGAATTTTACAAGCAAGATATGAAGAGCATTATTTCTGTCAGTAGCTTTATATTTTTTGTTGTTGTTTTCATTATTGCCATTATCAATAACATTATCATTTCCATTATTATCATTATCAATAATATCATTTTCATTATCATTTTCATTATCGTTATATTATTGACAATATTTCCTTGCTGTAATTCCCCCCCCCCCCCCTCCCTCTGTTCTCACAGAACCCTTGAGCGCTATCCTGTAGTTGGAACAGAGCCGCATAAAACCGTGTCTCTGATTGCTGGCAACTTTACCATCCCGGTTAACAACACATGTGTGATAAATGTTTATGAATACGTATATAGGTAGATAGGCGGGTAAGTAGAGAGAGAGAGAGAGAGAGAGAGAGAGAGAGAGAGAGAGAGAGAGAGAGAGAGAGAGAGAGAGAGAGAGAGAGAGAGAGAGAAAGGTAAAGATAAAGATAAAGACAAAGATAAAGACATACAGAGAGACACAGAAATAGAGACAGAGACAGAGATGAATATATTGAGAAGCTGAAAGCATGGTATCATTAAAGTTTCTGAATTATTGAAAATCCGTAGATGCATTTATGTAAAAAATTATTGCGTAACAGTTGTCATCTGTCTTGCTGTTTCCTTTCTTTCTGTTGTTTTTCCTCATAGATGATTACTGACGTAGAAAACATTTTCTCAAGTAATTAACATTTAATGTTAAAACTGCCTTTCTTATCCCGTATGCCGCGTTAATGTTATGTTATCATCATCATCATCAACTTCATCATCATCATCATCATCATAATCATCATAATCATCATCATCATCATAATCATCATAATCATCATAATCATCATCATCATCATCATCATCACACACGCACACGCACACACTAACACGCACAAACACACACACACCTACACACACCTACACACTCACCTACACGCACCTACACCTACACACACCCACACACACACACACACATCCACACACACACACACACACACACACAAACACACACACACACACACACACACACACACACACACACACACACACACACACACATACACACATACACACACATTTATATATACATACACCTACACACACAGACATACACACACCTACACACACACACACACACACGCCAGACACACA
>NC_061834.1:27004942-27007442 GCF_019202785.1 Penaeus chinensis | reverse complement strand
AGTATTCGTACCCTTAGTAAGTCATGCGGGATTATGTACTTAATGCACTATATTTTTCCTCTCCAACTTAAGAGCATCCCTCACTAATAGAGGCTGAGTGAATTACAGGCAATAGTATTAGGGACTTTTATTCTGTACTTGACCGTTTAAAGGTGGGAAAAAGACAACCCTACCGAGCCCTTTCCCCCTGGCACCGCGCCACCAGTGTCAAAAACCCCAAACGCTTTCCGAAGGCGGGGTTTTGCTGGAAGCGATCATGATTAAGCTGTCATTTCCCATTTTGCTTTTTTATTTTGCTTTCCCAAACGTGAAAAACCCCACCACAACCACAACCAACTCTAAACAAGACCGTTTTTGTGACGGGGGGCGAGCGTGTGCTGCCTCGTACAAGGGGGTGTTGAGGAGGGGGTTTTTGTGGGGAAACGTGGAGCGATGCCCACGGGGGCCCTGACGCCGCTCGGCCCCGGGGGACCGGGCGAGAGGAGAGCGGGGGAAGCAGGGGCAAAGGGCAGAGAGGGGGGAGCAGCGAGCGAGAGAGGGGGCAAAAAAGCCAAGAAAAGCGAGCGCGACGCGAGCGGGGGGGAGGCCCAGCGGAGCGAGGGGGCCCGCGCGCCGAGCGGGGACGGCGCGAGAGGGGGGAGCGCGGGGGCCGCGGAGGTGCGAAGAGAGGGAGAGAGCGAGAGCGAGGAAGGGGGAGAGCGCGAGAGGCGCTCGGAGGAGAGAGAGCGGGGGCGGCGCCCGGGGGGGGGGGAGGCCGCGAGCGGAAGGGAGAGAGGCGGCGGGGCGCAGAGGGCGGAGAAGGCGCGGGCGGAGAGACGCAGCGCGCGCGGCCGGCGGGAGGGAGAGCCCGCGGCGAGAAGTAGAGCGGAGGAAAAGGGCAGGAGCGCGGGGAAACGCGAGGGGGGGGAAGGGAGCGGGGGACGCGGGGAGAAGGAGAGAGCGGGGGGGGCCATGAGGGCGGGGGACGCAGAGCGCGCGCGGCGCGGGACCGCGCGCGAGCCAGCGGAGGGAAAAGGCGCAGGCGAGGGGGGGCCCCGCGGGGAGAAATTTTGAGAAGGAGGAGGAGAAGGGAACAAACGCCGAGAGGCGGAGCAGCCGCGAGGAGAGCGACGAGAGAGGAGGAGAGAGAGAGGGGGGAAACGCGGCGAGAAAGAGAGCGAGAGCGAAAAGAGAGACGGAGAAGAGAGAGCGAGAGAAAAGAGGAGAGGGGCGAGGCGAGCAGGGCGCGAGAGAGGGGGACGGAGGAGGGAAGCGCACGAAAAGAGGGGGGAAGGCGACGGCCCGACTAGCGAGAGAGGAGGAGCGAGCCAGAGAGAGAGAGAAGGAGCGAAGGAGAAGAGCGCGGAGAGGGGGAGGAGGGGGGGGGAAGGAGCGCGAGGGGGGGGAAAGCGCCGCGGCGCGCAGAGGAAGTCGAGGCGAGAGAAGGAGAGAGGAAAAGGAGAGAGGCGCGCGCGCGACGCGGGGGGACAAGAGAGACGAGCGCGGGCGCGCGGGGGCGACCGAGAGAGGAAAGAGAGAGAAGAGCGGGGGGACGATAGCGTAGAGAAGAAGAGCGGGGCCGCGACGCTAGCGACGGCGCCGAGGAGAGCGGCGCGGGCGCAGAGGGGCGAAGAGGGAGGCGCGAGAGGCGGGGGGGCGAGGAGGGGAGCGAGGGGCGAGCGGGCGCGGAGCGCGGGAGGCGGAGAGCGGGGGGGGGCGCGCGCGGCGAGCGCGGCGCGCGCGCGCGGCGGGAGCGAGGGAGAGCGGCGAGGAGAGGCGCGGGGAGGAGGGGCAGGGCAGGCGCGGGGGCCGGCCGCGGGCGGGGGCGAGCGCGAGGGCGGGCCCAGGGGCGGGGCGGGAAGAGCGCGGGGCGAGGGAGCGCGACGGGGGCGAGGGCCCCCGCCGGGCGCGTCCTCCTCCTCCTTCGCCCCTTTTTTCCCCTCTCTCTTCTTCATTCTTCTCTCTCTCTCTTCTCTCTTTCCTCTCTCTCTTTTCCTCTCCTCTCTTTTTTGTCCTCTCTCTCTTTCCCTTTTCTCCCTCTCTTCCTCTCTCTCTCTCTCTCTCTCTTTTTATCTCTCTCTTTTTCTTTCTCTTTTGCCTCTCTCTTTTCCTCTCTTGTCCTCTCTCTCTCTGTCCTCGCTCTCTGCCTCTCTCTCTCCCTCTCCCTCCCTCTCTTCCCCCCTTTCCCCCCCCCTTTCCCCTCCCTCCCTCCCTTCCTCCCCCCTTTCCCCTCTCCTCTCCCCTCCCCCCTTCCCCTTCCTTCTCTCCCCACATTTGCTCCACTCACGTCTGTCCTATTTTCTCGACCAGTCGCATCTTAAATCTCCGATCCGCCGTGTCTGTTTTCCTCAATCTCTCTCTTCATTAGTTTGCCCATCCCTGCATCTCCCCTTTCCCCTATCTCTCTGTTTCACCCTTCCTATGATCCCCGGCACCTTAAGAGTCACACTGACACGTTCTCGCACTACGCACTTCGCTCGCTCTGTCTCTCTCCCCCTTAATATTCCATTTTGTGCTCCGA
>NC_061834.1:26987442-26999942 GCF_019202785.1 Penaeus chinensis | reverse complement strand
TTTTTTTTTCATCTCCGGTTGATGGAAATCTGCAATTCGTATTCGCCGGAGTCATAATTTAGAGGATTAATTTAATATGAAGTCTAAATATATTTTCTGTCAAGGCAGCTCATCCTTGTTCTAGTGTGCGTTTGGGAACAAATTTATAGATACAGGTGTGTGTGTGTGTGTGTGTGTGTGTGTGTGTGTGTGTGTGTGTGTGTGTGTGTGTGTGTGTGTGAGAGAGAGAGAGAGAGAGAGAGAGAGAGAGAGAGAGAGAGAGAGAGAGAGAGAGAGAGAGAGAGAGAGAGAGAGATACTGTGCCTTTGCATATGTTTTTGCATACACAGTATGCATTGCTAACCATACTTATGCACGAAAAGTTATTCAGTGTTAACATTAGTACTTTCCTTTATTTGAGTCCTTCTGGCAGTATATAAAGGTCTGTTTATGTAGAGGAGCCGTGTTCACTGCATTTGAAGAACACGAAATTCTCCAAGTATGATTGAGAACTGTGGTTAACTCCCACACTTTATTGAGGAAGTGGAGTTGTTACGAAGACGATGCCCCCGCCTCTACGTCGTCCTTTGCTCCCCCTTGCTCTCTCTCGCTCCCTCTACCTCGTCCTCCTCCTCCTCCTTATTCTCCTCTTTATCCTTCACCCTTCCTTTCTTTCTCCGCTTCTCCTCCTCCTCCTCCTCCTCCAACTTTCCCGCGTCACGCATTTTCCTCCCCCGTCTTTCTCCAACCTCTTTCCTCCTCATCTTCGCCTTTCCTTCTCTCGTCACCCTCTCTCTTCCCCCCTTCTCTTCCTTCGTCTTGTTGTTTTCCCTTCTCCTTCGCCTTCTATATGTTTGGTGACGTTATCTCACATGGTTTTATATTTCTCTATAGGACTATAGCGTATCGTTTGTATGTTTAACATAATCACATTTCCCTTTTTTTATGTTTGTTTTTTTTTTGTCTTTATCATCCGTTCTTTTGTTGAGTCATATTTGCTTTTGTCACTGTCTTTGCTAGAATCATTAAACCTTTTTGCTTTTGTTACGCACACCTCAATGCTTGGAGACCATTATTCTTGTTTTTTTATTCTATTACTGAAGTTGGCTTTGTCCCGACTTTTGTGTTATTTTTAAAACCTGGTGTTTCTTTGTAATCATTGTTTCTGCTGTATTTTTTGCCAAGCGAGGAACAGCCGAAATAAAATCTGTGCAAACGGCAAGATACACGATGCCAAGGCTGGCGTGCCAAATCAGAATAAAACGAACGGAAGATAATAGGAAGGACAGTCGTGTGGGTATTCTTCTCGCCTAAGACTGGGCTGCCCTAGTGAATTGTCGTCGCTTTCCTGAATAATTACAGCAGTGCAGATTGGCATGAATGAAGGGTGCGGCGCAGGGTGTACACAGCTGGAAGGCATGAAGTTGGCCAATAGGCGAGGCTTGAGTGACGGTTACGAAAGAGATGATGTTGCTTTCAACGTTCAATTTCTCTCCCGTTGCAGGCAAGGCGGCGATCATTCGTTATCATTGTTAATGTCATATTATTATCAATATCATCACTGTTATTGTTATTATCATCATCACCATCATCATCATCACCATCACCATCACCATCACCATCACCATCACCACCACCACCACCATCACCATCACCATCACCATCACCATCATTATCATTATCATTATCATTATCATTATCATTATCATTATCATCATCATCATCATCATCATCATCATCATCATCATCATCATCATCATCATCATCATCATCATCATCATCATCATCATCATCATCATCATCATCATCATCATCACATCATCATCATCATCATCATCATCATCATCATCACCATGTTTGCTCGTCACGAACCATAAAGGTACGAGAGAGACAGACAGACAGATTCAGAGACAGAGAAACGGAGAAAGGAGTGAGGCCCATAGCAAGTGTCAGGTGTCTTTAAGAACCTCACGCTTGAAGTGGAGACGCAAGGGACAGCAACAAGGATAATACGAAATAGAAGTGAGTGCGTGTGCGAGGATGTCCTGGAGGCTGAGCGGGCGGGACTCGATGCCTGGAACGGTCCGGCGGAGAGGGTGAAAGTCGGTCGGCCTCACACGAGCCTGTCACGAGTACCTTTGTGTTGTAATTCGCTGCAACGTTATCTCTTGCGACGGAGGTGCAAACAGGCACACGCTCGCTCTTGCATGGATATTGTTAGTCATTCTTTCTACTCTCCACTCTTTCCATCTCTCTTTTCCGACACCCTCTTCCTCTCCCTCTTCCTCACCCTATCCCCGCCCCTATCCCCCCTTATCTCTATCTATCTATCTATATATCTATCTCTTTCTCTCTCTCCCTCCCTCCCTCCCTCCCTCCCTCCCTCCCTCCCTCTCCTTCCTCTCCCTCTCCCTCTCCCTCTCCCTCTCCCTCTCCCTCTCCCCCTCCCTCTCCCTCTCCCTCTCTTTCCTTCCTGTCCCTTCCTCTCTCTCTCCCTCGCCCCCTACCTCAATCTCTCAATCTCTCTCACTCCATTCTCTCTCCTCTCTCTCCCTCGCCCTTATCCTCAATCTCTCTCACTCCATTCTCTCTCCTCTCTCTCCCTCGCCCCGTTCCTCAATCTCTCTCACTCCATTCTCTCTCCTCTCTCTCCCTCGCCCCGTTCCTCAATCTCTCTCACTCCATTCTCTCTCCTCTCTCTCTCTCTCTGTTTCACGCCATTTACCAATACACCCCTCCATTTTTGCTTTCATGACCTGTATCCCCGGTCGGTGCCTCCCAAGCCCCGGCCACACGGAGGCACCACCAGGCTGCAGCCCATTACCACTCCTGCGTAGCCCTCACCTCGGCAACAAAACCTCTTCTAATAAGCGAAATCACTGCCCCCTGAGTCTAAGGCTGTGATGGGGGGGTGGGGGGGGGCGAGAGAGAGCGAGAGCAAGAGCGAGACAGAGAGAGACAGAGACAGAGACAGAGACAGAGACAGAGACAGAGAGGGAGAGCGAGACAGAGACAAAGAGAGAGAAAGGGCGAGACAGAGAGAGAGAGAGCGATACAGACAGAGAGAGAGAGCGATACAGACAGAGAGAGAGAGCGAGAGCGAGACCACGAGCGAGAGCTAGACCGAGAGCAAGGCAGAAAGCGAGAGCTAAAGGGAGACAGGCAAAGAGAGAAAGACATAAAGGTAAAGAGGAAGAGAAAGAAAGAGAGAGAGAGGGAAAAGGAAAGAGAGAGAGAAAGAACGACAGAAAAAAAGGAAAGTAAAAAGCGAGCGGCGAGGGCGACACCGAGAGAGAGAATCAGCTGGGAATGTTTGTAAACAGACACCCCCCTCCTGCTTCTCCTCCTCCTCTGTCCCTCCCTCCTCCCTCTTTCACTCCTCCCTCGCCCGGTGCCCCCTCCCCCCACACGCCCACCCTCTGCTATTGATTTCCTTCCCGCCCGCGCTCGACACTCCAGCAGTAGAATGTTCTATACACTCTCATGGTAGAGGGTAGACTGCTCGTCCTTTTAGTGTTCTTGCTATATTTACGTGAATATTATATGCGAGATTATGTTCAGGTTCTGTCGCTTATATACAGGGACTGACTGGTTGGTCCACGACTTGCCGAACGTTCTGGATATACGGCCTCGGAGGTTGAAATTTAGGTTGTGATCTCTCAGCAGACAGTCTGAACTAGGTTGCCTCCGCGGGCACGGTTTGGTATAATCGTACTGCTTGATATATGTTATGAATCCATGCATGCATGCTTTATTACTCTCTTTTTCTATCTATCTATCTGTCTATCTGTCTTTAGCTCTCTCTAGCTCTCTCACTTACTTTCTCTCGTTTTTCTCTTAGATATTTTGATTCTGAGGGGTTCCCATGGCTTAAAGATGAATAACCGAGCCATGCTGGCGGTGATCCTAACCCGATCGCTTCCTCAGCTTTGCCTAAATAACCTACAATCAATAGTTCTCAAACAAGGTTCCAGGCCTACATCTGGCAGTCACCGCAGGCTGGCTAACCGCGCAATTCACATTCATGCAATGATATGTTCATTATACACTGCTGATAATACACTGATAATGTCCATAAAATAGCGTGATGGGTTTGAATAAAGGTTTTGCCTTAGTGCAGCCAGGGTGTGACTTCTCACGTGCCAGGCGACGTGATAGATAAGGCTAGAGGGAGGAGGGAGGTAATGATCACCCGACTATAAATAACCCGCGACCGATGTTATCGTTCACGGGAAGCTTGGGAGAAGAAGCATAGTGCTCTGGTGGTACTTCCGCTACCAGAATCCCTCCGGCAGCGCTTTGGGATGTCCAGGTCACAGAGGACACCAGTACACGGGCAGTAAGACTGTTAAAGATGTGCGCGTGTGGGCACTTGACCGCCAGGGCGATTTAAGCAGCGGGGCGTGTTACTAAAGGTGTGTCAGGCCCATCAGCTTCGCCTGATAAGATTATCAGTAGTGTATATACACACTCAGCGACAACAATTGGCACCTTGCCAAGGCGCGTGACGTCATCAAAATAAACAACAAATTACGGTGCCGCAACAGTAGCTCTCGCTCCTGTGTCGGTGGCACCCACAGCCTGCGTGCCGCGGACCTGTGCCAGAAGCCGTGTAAGGGAGGGAAGTGTGAGACGATTGGACTTAAACCAGGAAGGACACGGCGAAAGGAAGCGGAAGTCGTGAAAAATAGGGAAGTAGAGATAAGGCTTGTGAATATTCTCAGAGGAGAAATCACGAAAAGGGCGATAGATAAGGAGATATCTCTCGCTCCGAAAGGCTTATTGGTTTGCCCCGAGAGAAGAGGGCCGGGATTGTACCCATTGACCTTTCAGTGACGTCACAGGAGAGGGTGGGTCATCGAAGCAGGGTGGGGAGGGGGCGTAAGGTGGAGTTGCTCTGAGGCATACGCGGTATGCGGCATACGAGATTAACACAGCGATAGTGATAAGTCTTGTTTTATGTTTTGTCTTGTTTTAAGGGCGAGAGACAGGCCGGCAAACCGATTTGCGGAGAGATACAGAGGGGAACAGGTATGGTAAGTGAATGAGGGAGAACGTCATGAGGCGATAGGAGAGTGAGGAAGAGAAGGGGAATGGCAAGTCTTTTCGAACCTTTGTCTTCAGCCTCAGACAATGGCTCCTGTCTTGTGTCACGGTGTCACTCGCGGTCATTTAAGCATGTGACGTCATCCCGTACCTGTCACCATGTCATCACGAGTCAACATACGCCACTTTTGCCCCTCGCTGCCTCGGCTATAGCGCATCTGCCCAAAAGAACAGCTTGTGACTAACTGTAGTTTATGTTGATGGGTAATTATTAACAGTTATTGTCATATGCTATGAGGTTGTTACCGGGTTCTCCGAAACAAGAGACAAAGGATGACAAACACACAAAGAAATACTCAAGGAAAGATAACACCATTAACCATGCCCCATTTAGCGTGTGTACACTCTTTTTGTTTTTTTCTTTTCTCTGTTTAAACCAGCTTATATCTGTGGCTGTTGTGTTTCACTGTTATTAGCTTATCAGAGCTTTCTGTCTGCCTATCTCCATCCTCGCTTCCCCCCTACCTATCCACCCATCCACTCACCCTTGCATGCCCCCTTCCCTCCCTCCCTCCCTTCCTCTCAGCTGGGTGGAAATTCCTGAAACCAGTCTCATACAGCACCACCTGCAGAACTTTTGCAGTGTGGGGGGGGGGGGGGGGGTAGAGGATTGAGGGAGAGGGTTGACCAGATTTTTCTTGGCATGTTAGAAATACAGTGAAAGAATGAGAGAGAATAAGAAAAAACAAAATAGGAAAAAAAGACAGAGAAGCCTCATCTTGTCTTCAACTCGGGTATCAGCTGATGCACACGAATCAGCTGATACGGAAGTGAGGGCGAGGAGGCCCTGCCCTGTTATCGGCACGGTCCGAGGGAGCCTGGGGTGGGGGAGGCACCGGAGAGCCACACAGGTCCGCTGGATATTGATTGTGTGATTGTCGCCTCAACCATCTGTGGGGCTTCTCGAGGGAGCACCCCTTCTTTGTATGTGTGTTTGTGTATGTATCTATTTGTTTGTTTGATATATGGTTACCCTGTGGGATTGCTGTCCTGTTTTTGCTTGAAGGAAAGGTAAGATAAGTAAAGTTAATGAAAGGGTGCGCAAAGACATGGAGGAGAAAAGCCTGTATAGAAATTCGCTTGAAAGTGGTGACGTGAGAGTTTATCATGATAATCACCATTATCATCAAAGTTATGGTTGTTGTTTATTATTGCTGTTGAATCCATAGCATTGTTTGAGCATTGTTGTTATTGTTTTTACTACTACTATTATTATTATTATTATTACTATTACTATTACTATTACTATTACTATTATTATTATTATTATTATTATTATTATTATTATTATTATTATTATTATTATTATTATTATTATTACTATGACTATGACTATGACTATGACTATGACTATGACTATGACTATGACTATGACTATGATGACGATGACGATGACGATGACGACGACGACGACGACGACGACGACGACGACGACGACGACGACGACGACGACGACGACGACGACGACGACGACGACGACGACGACGACGATAACGATAACGATAACGATAACGATAACGATAACGATGATGATGATGATGATGATGATGATGATGATGATGATGATGATTATTATTCAGTTACCTCAATATTATATGAGGTTTTTTTCTTACGTCAATGAAGATAAGGTAATGGTTATATTCATACGCCTAATGACGGCAATGCTTAACCCTACCCATCGCTATTGCTTGAAAGAGAGAAACTAAGAACAGGACATGAAGTACCTCTGTTGGAACACATACATCTACGAGCAGTTCAGAAAAGCAAGAAGCGTGCGTAGAAGCAGTAGTAATGCAGGGGATAGCGGTGACAAGCAGGGGTCAAAAGAGAGAGGAGAGACCAATGCAGGCAATGAGAGAAGGTATCAAGGGATAGAGAAGACTAGGAAAAGGTGAGTGAGAAATAAATGGAGAGAGAGAGAGAGAGAGAGAGAGAGAGAGAGAGAGAGAGAGAGAGAGAGAGAGAGAGAGAGAGAGAGAGAGAGAGAGAGGGGGGGGGGGGGGTATTAAAGTGCACGAAAGAGTAGACAGATAATCCATCGAGAACAAAGCAATCCAAATGTAAGAAACACGTAGAAAGGAGAGCGGGGAGCAGAAGAGGCTTTTCAGGAGAGCAGCCAACCACCCACGGGGTTATTGACTGCCCTTGAGACTCCTGACGTCCGCTGGCGTTGGTGCCTTTGCGGAGCCTCGGGCGGAGAGCGGGGTGAAGGCGCCTCTGTTGTGCACTCCGACGCCCTGTCTGGGGAAGGGGCGAATGGGAGATGACGCAGGGAAAGGGAAAGGAGGAAAAGAAGGAAGGAGGAGGAGTATGGCGCGATTGGTGGCGGCGAAAGTATTTTTTTCTTTCTTTCTTGTTTTAGTGCTGGTCTGTTCCTGTTATTTTCTTTCCTTTTGGTTTCTTCATATGTTTTTCATGCTTGTTATCCAAAGTTTCGACTTTCTTCCTCGGGATAGAGAGAGGTGAGTCGCATAAAAAAGCGAGATCCATCCCACGCCAGCACAGCACCTGTGAAGTCGTCTCAACTGCAGCTCCTGCAAGTCGTGCAACGTGACGCTGCAACATTGAAGGGAACACAACGCGACGTGAGGCCGATTTACGCCGTTTTTTTGTGGAGGCGAATCTGCGTTGTCGAGCCTTGTGCTGCTGGCGACGTCAGTGTCGATTGTGGTGAGAGGCAGCCGATGCGTCTGCGGTGGCGTGTTATGTCATGGAGAAGGATCTCGTGATTTGCGATTGCGTGCGTTGGTTCGTTTTCACTTGGAAATTCTTTGTTCTCTGATGAGTTTAGCTGGACGTGTCAAGGCACTTGGTGTTGGGGCGAGACAGATGGAAGTGAGGAAGAGATAATGAGACAAGTTGGTGACTCATCATCAACATAAATGAGTTCGGGACAAAAGATGCACGTCAGGAGTGTGTCCGGATTCCTGTGGAAGTTAGAATGTATACCATTCGAATTATAAACAACCATAGTGGTAAACTGAAGTTTTAAGAACGTTAAGTCGCGAGGGGAACGCAGTGACACCAGATCCTGTGGTTCGGGGGATCGGGGGAACACGCCGCCAAGACCACAAACATCCTGTGCGTATGGAGGTGCACGGAGGAGTCTGGCGGCGATCATGTCGATCACTGGACATTTGGCTTTTCTGAAAGGTCATTCAACTTTGTGCAGGGTGGGAAGGTCTGCAGCCTCAGATGGCGTATGAGGCTGATTACTTACAGAGTTTTCAGTCCCATCACTCAGACACAGGCAGTCCCAGAGAGGAGTAGGGAGGCAAGACGGATGGAAGCAGAAAGTGAGAGAATGTGCGAGGAAGTTGAGCAGGTGAAGCCAGCCGAGCAGACGACCTGGCGGGCGCCGCAGACAAGAGAGGGTTCAGCAGACGAGCGGGCATGCGGAGGGGAGACAAGAGTTCAGCAGACGGGGCAGGGCAGGCAGGAGGCAGGTCAGGGTGATAAGGGGGAGGGGAGAGGGCGGATGGCGGCGCCCGGCAACAGTGGTGCTCGCGCTGTTCAGAAAAGGATGTTAAGTTACCTGCAGCAGGTAAATGACCGGTTCTCCTAGGGGCCTATTGCCCTCCTCCTCGATAACGCTGCATGCAGGATAGGTGCAAGGGAAGGCGGGGGAAGAGGTAGGGACAGCCACGTGACCGATAGGCTATGAGTGAAGGAACTCGCAAGTTATCCCTCACGACCTGTAATCTGTCAATGCCACTCTCTTTCAACAGTGCTTTAAATATGATAAGATAAGATATATTTACACACTTTTTGTATCTCACCAGGAAATTCAACACAGTGTGGTCTATGTCCATGTGTACGGCAGGGGACACTGACGATTGGCCCATTTTTAAATTGCATATAAGACTACCCAGAACGCTCCCTTAGCAACAAGGCATTGTTAAATGATGAATCGCGGTTGTGCACATTGCAGGCGCCGGGTCTCGCTGCACTCGCGCTCCAACTAGCTGACGAGAACAACAACAAGCAAAAGGTCTGTGTATAAGAGCTGAGTTTGCGGCCTCGCGCGTCGATGAAAGACTGACACTTGGCTTCTCACGCAGACCATCGAGAGCCGCAGGGCAGGCACATGCACACGTTCGCGCGCACGCACTCACACTCACCATTGTTTACGTACACACGCCCCATAAATAGCTTTTAAGAAAGATGTGAAAGTTGAAAGATATAAAACTAACATGGTAACAAAGACAGTGTCAACAAGAGGGTGTAAATGACAAAATAGATTAAAGTAGGCAGAAGAAGCATCCCAGTGAAGGTTGCGGATAGTAGAAGAGGGTGGGTGATGGAGTGGGTAGAAGGAAAGGGTGAGTGAGGAGGGAGGGTCTGGGAGGGTTGGGGGTGGGTGTTAGGAAGAAGCTCTATATATAGTCCAGGCAGTCCCGGGGAGGGGGAGGGGGAGGCACGGGGGTCATACGCAGTTTTTTACCATTCAAGAGTTAGCTACCAAAATAAGATGGTTCTCTTTCACGAAAATATCCCATGACTGTGTGAGTGTGCTCGCTGACTTCAGAGAGAGAGAGAGAGAAAGGGGGGGGGGGGGGAGTCTGTTTAACGTAGAAGAATGACTGGCAACTAGGCACGTTAAATGAGAGCAATGGGAATTTTTCGTCACAGATTGGTTATGATTCCGTAGTCCATAAAGTTTTTAGAGAGAGAGCAATGAATGAGATTAGAGAAAGAGAGAGGGAAGAACAAAGCGAGGTGAAAGGAGAGTGGGAGGATAATCAGTGAAAGAGGTGGGAGGGCGGAAAAGAAGAGAGAGAGGGGGTGAAAGGCGAGAGAGATGGAATATAGAGAGAAAAGAGAACGAGAGAAGAGAGATAGGGGAGAGTCGTTCTCTGGTTTTATGGGCGTGGCAGGAACGTTATCTTTGCAGCAAGGAAGGGGTAGCATATGACTTATGGTCGGATCGAAGGGGAGGGGGTCAGAACGCGTTATCAGAGCGCCCAAGAGGGCAGGATGGGCGTGATACAGTATCGTCGATTTACATGTATGAAAGCTTTCACATATGACCGTGATGGCTTTACTGGTCGATTATGAAGAGTTGGGATATGAGAAGAAAGGCAGACAGGAAGGAGGAATAATCAGGGCAAGTGTTCATCCCAGTGACATGGCTGTATCAAGGGTCTTGACCCCTGCATTGACACTCACGATTGGAATATACGTCGCACTGACATGGAGTAAACTGCCAGATGTTAAGTGAAAATAAACCATGTAGTGGAATGAAGGTCAACTGTATTTATTTGGAAAAAACGAGAGGATGGATACCCCATAAGGAAAGGCTGTTTTATATTTAGAATATGTGTTGGAAAGAGCCAATTCCGATGAAGGTGGCGATGCGTAGTATTTCTGTGATGTGGTCACGTGTTTCTGTAGGTACACGCCCCCCAGCCCCACCCCTTTCTCTTTCTCTTTCTATGTATGTGTGTGTGTCAAGCACAATTTCTATCTGTCTATCTATCTATCTATTCGTCTGCATATCAATCTGTCTGTCTGTCACTTTGCAGGAATTATTCGTGTGATGAGAAGTACATCATGTCTAATGATAACCACACAAATGAAAGCACTATGTAGTGGATGATTTCAAACCTTAATAACATTTGATGTCCTGTAATATGTGAAAGAGATGGAATAGTTTCATCAGCCATTTTCACCTAACTGGGGCTTTTATGTAGAAAAGTATACACGCGGTGAACGACCCACCTTAACTGCACACATGTACGTATTGCGACTGAGTTCACTGACCATGCAGAAGGAGCTTTTATTTTTGTAGTATAATATCATGTTGCTTGACTTACACCCGTGGAAAGTGCACACTAGTACGTCCTCAAGGGCTCACAGACAACCACATCTCCAGGCAGGGAAACGAAGCGGAAAATGCACGCACACACACACACACACACACACACACACACACACACACACACACACACACACACACACACACACACACACACACACACACACACACACACACACACACACACACACACACACTCTCTCTCTCTCTCTCTCTCTCTCTCTCTCTCTCTCTCTCTCTCTCTCTCTCTCTCTCTCTCTCTCTCTCTCTCTCTCTCTCTCTCTCCCCCCCCCTCTCTCTCTCTCTCTCTCCCCCCCCCCTCTCTCCCTCCCCCCCTCTCTCCCTCTCTCCCACCCTCTCTCCCTCTCTCCCACCCTCTCTCCCTCTCTCCCACCCTCTCTCCCTCTCTCCCTCTCTCCTCCCTCCCTCCCCCTCCCCTCCCGACTCCCCCCCCTCCCCGACTCCCCCCTCTCCCTCCCCGACTCCCCCCTCTCTCCCTCCCCCTCTCCCCTCTCTCCCTCCCCCTCTCCCTCTCTCCCTCCCCCTCTCCCTCTCCCTCCCTCTCCCTCCCTCCCATCCTCCCCCCCCCCTCTCTCTCTCTCTCTCTCTCTCTCTCTCTCTCTCTCTCTCTCTCTCTCTCTCTCTCTCTCTCTCTCTCTCTCTCTCTCTCTCTCTCCCCCCCTCTCCCCCTCACCATCTCCCTCACTCAACCCCTTTGTGTCTTTTTTCTACCTTTCTTTCTCTCGCGCACACAAACAATAGTGTAACTGTAACAACATACAAAGATTTAGCATTACTTCTCGGAACGTGCGGACTCGACACATGCAAAGCTCGGAGAAGTGTTCGGACGCGCCCCATTGTCCCTCGTGTTTCTGGCCAGGTAGGTAGCGAGGCCAGCTGTTTTTACGTGGACGAGGGAGAGAGAGAGAGAGAGAGACACGGGGGGAGGGGGGGTTGTGTTCATTGCGGCGTAGTTGTACCAGGAATCACAAGACGTGAGTCCCAAGGTCGGCCACATGTAACCCGACGCGACAGGTGTGTGTGTGTGCAGACGGGAACAGATGTCAAGCTAATGGAAGATTGATTATAATGTAACCTTGATATAATTTCTGTCGTTGTTGGGCATGGACGTGTAGCTTCGTGGGCATAGGTTCGTTATCGTTATGATGGAGTAGATTGGATTCGGAATTAGATTTTGTGACAGTGACGACGACACAGAATTTGTGTTCTGGCGTGTGAGAGACCCTCTTTACGCTCATCTCTTCCACGCCCTCACTTCGTCCCCTTCCTCTTTGTGCCGTTTCCTTCCACTCCTCACTACTCCCTTCACCCTCTTCCTCCCTCCTCTCATTCCTCCTCCTCCTCCTCCTCCTCCTCCTCCTCCTCCTCCTTGCTCCTTCTCTTCGTCCGGTTCCCCCTCTTCCCTTTCCCCCCTCACTCCTTCCCTGTTGCCTCCCCCTCCAATCCTTAATCCCCCCCCCCCCCACTAACCAACACCCGATACCCTCAGCGCTTGTCCAGAAGCCCATCGAGTATAGCAATATTACGTCACCAAATCCATCAGAGCGTGATTCTCTGTGCTCTAAGGGGAAGGGGG
>NC_061834.1:26972442-26984942 GCF_019202785.1 Penaeus chinensis | reverse complement strand
TATATATATATATATATATATATATATATATTATATATTTATATATGTATATATAGATAGATAGATAGATAGATAGATATAGGTATTCATTTTCTTTGTCGTCATAATTGTTATAACTCTTTTTGCATTTGCTCTCTCTCTGTCCACTTCCTTCCCCCTGCCATGAACGCCCCTCTGTAGCCCTTCCCTTTCTCACCCTCACCAAGCTGGCTCCTCCTCCCCCCCTCCCTCTCCCTCCCCCTCTCTCTCCCCCTCCTCCTCCCCCTCCCCCTCCCCCTCCCCCTCTCTCTCCCCCTCCCCCTCTCTCTCCCCCTCCCCCTCTCCTCTCTCTCCCTCTCTCTCCCTCTCTCCTCTCTCTCCTTCTCTCCCTCTCTCCCTCTCTCCCTCTCTCCTATCTCTCCCTCTCTCCTCTCTCCTCTCTCTCCCTCTCTCCCTCTCTCTCCCTCTCTCCCTCTCTCCCCCTCTCCCTCTCTCCTCTCTCTCCCTCTCTCCTCTCTCTCCCTCTCTCTCTCCCTCGCTCTCGCTCTCGCGCTCTCCCCCCTCCTCGCTTTCACATTCTCTTTCTCCTTCTCTCTCATCCTCACTCACTTGAAGTACGTGATAACGCAGTCCCTGTCGGGGAAATCGAAGAAAACGGCCCAAGGCAGGCGACGCGGAGTGGCAGACGCAGCCAAGCCCGGCAGCGTGCGTGTGTTTACTGGCACCCGTTTGTTGTGGTGATCAGCTGTTGACGGCTATTGTGAGCCTGCGTTGTGCTGCTGCTGTTCGGGCTGCTCACCTGCGTCATTGATGGCTTGGGGTCACCATGTGTGTGTTGGAGTGCGTATTAGTCTGTCCTCGTGTGTTTAAGTGTCGTTGTTGTAATGGGTATTCTCATTCGTTGCTGGTGTCGTCGAGAGCTTAAATGAAGGTTATTTTTTTTAGGGCGGGTGGGAATGTGTTTAAATTCGGGTTGGTAACACGGGCAGGACGGGATGGTCACCTGTTGAATGTAATGTGGGAAGTACTGCCACTTGAACGCCGCTACTTTTCATCCTGAGTACTAGTGAACATGAACAGGACATTTTGCGCGCATAAAAGCGACACGTGGAGTCAGAATGTTAAGATATCGGTCTCAGTGCACCCAGATGAGCTTTAAATACATGTACACAAGAAAAAGTACTACCTCCTGTTGGCAACACTGTGCGCGGCTGAGTACACGCGCCTCTCGAACGCTTTGTTTGTTTGTTTGTTTGTTTGTTTGTTTGTTTGCTGCGCCGATTCAGGCGGCGGGGGCAGGGATGGGGGTGGGCCGAGTCTCTCGCTGCTTTGCCCGTTGATTGCCGGCTGTTTGGATGTTGTGTTTACGTTAGTATTTGAAAATGGATGTGACATACGCATGCGCGCGCGCGCCTACATAAACACACACACGTGTGTGTTTATGTGTGTGTGTACACAAGTCCTTGTCCTCGTAACAATTGAAAGACACTATTTATCTCCCTTGGCGATTCATCAATACCTAAATGTTTATAGCGTGGAGGTCGACCTTATCACGTCAAAAACACCGACGTTTTCTACCCACGCTGTCGTGTCTCTAAGCTTTGTGTACTATTCTGAGCTTATCGACTGAGGGTTAGGGTTTGAGGCCCGTGCGCGGTGGCTCCGGCAGAGGTCATGGCTCGTGGCGGAATGCTGGTGTGCTGTTGTGGAATGAAATGGAGGATTCAGTTTTGGCTGTGGAAGAGAGGGACGGCTGCCCCCGCTTGCTCATTGGGGCACAAGGGTAGAAGCCGTTAGTGCTGTAAGTGTAGAGTGAGGGTCATGTGATGTTCGGGAAGTAACCTAGGGGTGGCGCAGTGAAGATTGATAAATGTAGGGGTGGTTTAGTGGTAGATGGGCACATACAAGTGGTCGCGGAATGGTAGATGGCAGATTCTAAGTGGTGGGAGAGTAGGTTTAAGACGTAGATGATGAAAGGATGTTAAGAAATGGAACGTGAATCATGGAAGACAAATAGTTTATGGATGACAGATGGCTGAAAAGATAGAATAAAAAGATGGACGGTGGAAAGAAAGAATAATAAAAATTTAGGTGCTGTGTAAGGGGGTGGACGAAGTTAAAAGGTGTTGGTAGAAAAGAATCACGTGGGAAATGACTCGAGAAGGGCATCGAATGGCCAGAATCATCCTGGTATGACGTCCGGGTATGGAGAGACGGTCTGTTCCAGGCCAGGACTCGGTGTGTTCTGTGCTAATATTTATTGTTAATTGGGGATTAGGTTTCTGCGGTCTGCCTCATCTGTGTCATTTCTGCATTACTAATCGCCTTTCGTTCCTTGCGAGCTGCCTGGGATTGGTATGATGCTTGTGTGCGTGCGTTTGTGGTTGACTGTGTCTGTTCACATTACGTATATTTACAGAGGATTTGTATGGGTCTGATTGTACGTATTACATATATAAGTATAACTACGTGGAATCCGAGTTTGTAAGTCTTCCTCTGCTTGACGTCGGGCGGCTGCAGACGTAACTTGGCAAGGGCCATTGGTGTAGAGGCGGCTTGGGGGTGGGGTAGTGTGTATTGGGGAGAGGAGGAGGTGGCGGCAGGGAGGAGAAGGGGAGATTGGGGGTAGGGGGCGCATGACCTGGTCGGGAAGGCTGCACGGTGGTCATGCAAGAGGGCTCGGCACGACCCGAGGGTTCATGCACTCGTGGTATTTCTGATTTGGGGTTACATTGGCTGCACGGTCAAGCGAGGGCTGCTTGGTATCACGGCAGTGGAATCGGCGGTCAGGCGCCTTGTCACCTGTATGCTGCGGTTCACCGGGTAACCCAGTGTCTTTCCAGGAGTGAGAATTGGGAGGCGGATCTTGCATAAGCTGCCAGGAGGTGGCACCTCCTCTTGCCGCGAATGTAGGCTCCCAAGCAACCGCCATTTATGTGTGTCCATGCGTGGCTTCACAGGAATCGAAGCAGTAATGCTGATCCATTTTGTCTGAGTCTGTTTCTGCCAGGTCGACTTTGGGAGATTTCAGCAGCAACTTAATGTGTGCTTATATATAAATTTAGGAAATATTTGGTCGTTGCCATTCCTGAGAATACAGAACGTCCAAGTAAAGCCTACTCCTTCTTTTCCTCATCTAAGTATTGAGGTTGTATTATAGTTGCATGTTTCGATCTGTGCAAGATCGCGCTGAATTTGCTTTCCCATTTTCCCCCGCACGTCAGCGGACCCGACACGCGATTGTCGGCCGCCGCCCGTCCCATTTTGTGTGATCTCGTGACGTACGGTTTGGAAAGAGATATTTTTATAGTGCGTAAAAAAAGAGAAACCCAAAACTGGAGAAAATATATTTCCATGCTCTATATAAAACGCGATAGTGAAAAGAACGATATATTTGCATTTGTCAAAGATGAGGGTACCAAATTACGTAACCTTTCCTAGAGCGAAAGCATGTGACACGTCCATCTGGCGTGACCTTATGTTCCAGAGCCATTTCCACCTTTCAGGCGCCATTACAGAATCTTTAGATATTTTAAAAGTATTTTTTATCGTAATTTTCTACGCATATGTCTTGAGGCTAGCGTTTCTTTGTTTATATTTTATCTTATAACTAACGTTTTTTTATTGTTTATTTTTTGTTTTTTATATATTAATAAGGCTGAAAAGTCGTTTTTACTAAGGTATTTTAGATTTGATATATTCATGCTCTGTGATGAATATTGACTCATAAAAACAAATGAGTTTCTAACGGCTGAAATGTTGTTGTTATTGTTGTTTTTCTGCTCGTGTTCATTTTTGTATATTCAGTGGTTGCTTTACATTTTTTTTTTTTTTTTTTTGTATATTCGTGTGAGAGTGTAGCCGTATTATGTTGTATTTTGTGCATATATAAAAAGGCAATTGTGTTTTGATATTCTTGCTTGATCTGTTGCGTTACTTTACGAAATTAAGCTTTATCTCTGTTGTATATATATATATATTTCCCTGTATAATGTGCTTTCTCAGAATGCTCTAGACGGTGGGCGTGCTTTGTATTGCGTATCAGTACAGTATAGTGTTCCTCAAACCATCGGCAGGGAGCGCCAACCAGGAGCCTGCAGCAAGAAGTAGAGGAAGTCTTAGCCTATGCCTGACTGTAATTGCCTACCTGACATTTTCAGGCTTCCCGCACGCCATTGATCAGGGAGGCTCATGACGTCACACTTACGTCACCATCACGTTGCAGTGGTTCCTCCTCCTCCTCCTCCTCCTCCTCCTCCTCCTCCTCCTCCTCCTCCTCCTCCTCCTCCTCCTCCTCCTCCTCCTCCTCCTCCTCCTCCTCCTCCTCCTCCTCCTCCTCCTCCTCCTCCTCCTCCTCCTCCTCCTCCTCCTCCTCCTCCTCCTCCTCCTCCTCCTCCTCCTCCTCCTCCTCCTCCTCCTCCTCCTCCTCCTCCTCCTCCTCCTCCTCCTCCTCCTCCTCCTCCTCCTCCTCCTCCTCCTCCTCCTCCTCCTCCTCCTCCTCCTCCTCCTCCTCCTCCTCCTCCTCCTCCTCCTCCTCCTCCTCCTCCTCCTCCTCCTCCTCCTCCTCCTCCTCCTCCTCCTCCTCCTCCTCCTCCTCCTCCTCCTCCTCCTCCTCCTCCTCCTCCTCCTCCTCCTCCTCCTCCTCCTCCTCCTCCTCCTCCTCCTCCTCCTCCTCCTCCTCCTCCTCCTCCTCCTCCTCCTCCTCCTCCTCCTCCTCCTCCTCCTCCTCCTCCTCCTCCTCCTCCTCCTCCTCCTCCTCCTCCTCCTCCTCCTCCTCCTCCTCCTCCTCCTCCTCCTCCTCCTCCTCCTCCTCCTCCTCCTCCTCCTCCTCCTCCTCCTCCTCCTCCTCCTCCTCCTCCTCCTCCTCCTCCTCCTCCTCCTCCTCCTCCTCCTCCTCCTCCTCCTCCTCCTCCTCCTCCTCCTCCTCCTCCTCCTCCTCCTCCTCCTCCTCCTCCTCCTCCTCCTCCTCCTCCTCCTCCTCCTCCTCCTCCTCCTCCTCCTCCTCCTCCTCCTCCTCCTCCTCCTCCTCCTCCTCCTCCTCCTCCTCCTCCTCCTCCTCCTCCTCCTCCTCCTCCTCCTCCTCCTCCTCCTCCTCCTCCTCCTCCTCCTCCTCCTCCTCCTCCTCCTCCTCCTCCTCCTCCTCCTCCTCCTCCTCCTCCTCCTCCTCCTCCTCCTCCTCCTCCTCCTCCTCCTCCTCCTCCTCCTCCTCCTCCTCCTCCTCCTCCTCCTCCTCCTCCTCCTCCTCCTCCTCCTCCTCCTCCTCCTCCTCCTCCTCCTCCTCCTCCTCCTCCTCCTCCTCCTCCTCCTCCTCCTCCTCCTCCTCCTCCTCCTCCTCCTCCTCCTCCTCCTCCTCCTCCTCCTCCTCCTCCTCCTCCTCCTCCTCCTCCTCCTCCTCCTCCTCCTCCTCCTCCTCCTCCTCCTCCTCCTCCTCCTCCTCCTCCTCCTCCTCCTCCTCCTCCTCCTCCTCCTCCTCCTCCTCCTCCTCCTCCTCCTCCTCCTCCTCCTCCTCCTCCTCCTCCTCCTCCTCCTCCTCCTCCTCCTCCTCCTCCTCCTCCTCCTCCTCCTCCTCCTCCTCCTCCTCCTCCTCCTCCTCCTCCTCCTCCTCCTCCTCCTCCTCCTCCTCTATTAAATAATACAAAAGAAACATTTAAAAAATCGAGGAAAAGGGTAAACTGGTAAGATTGGACTTGTAACCGACTCTTTGGTGACTAAGCACTTGTAGAGCCGTCTATGTATAAATACAATAAATAAATTTACATTACTGTGGCAATGGCATGTATTCTTGTCATCCGTGTCGATTGGGTCAATAGCTTAATCATGAACATTATAACTATTGTTTTACTAATGAGCATAAAGATACAAACACAACACTCAATCCCCATTCCCTAATCCAGCTCGCTATCTGAACCCACTACCCACCTACCCACTACCCACCTACCCACCTACCCACCTACCCACCTACCCACCCACCCACCTACCCACCTACCCATCCACCTCGACTGTCCCAGGCTCGTTCGCCCCTCCGGATGGAGCCTGGCAAACATTGACATGAGGGAGGGATAGGGCGAGGGCGGTGCCAGAGGGAAATAAAACATCTGGGTAATGAGGAAGCTAGAGGGAGATAGCGATGAAAAGGGAGGGAGATTAAAGGAGGGTAAGAGGGGAAAAAACGCTCGTCTGACAAATAGATGCAAGACAGACGGGCAAACACATATAGTGAACAAACAGACAGGCAAGGCAGACGGGCAAACACGTATAGTGAACAAACAGACAGGCAAGGCAGACGGATAAACACATATAGTGAACAGACAGATAAGACGGACAGACAGACAGACAGACAATGAGGCAAGCAGACAGACAGGGAGGGAGATGGAAGAGAACAGTGGCACAAAGGTAATGCAAGGAATGATGGCAAGACTGTAGCCGCGGCAGGGAGTTGGCAGGGCGAAAAAGTTATGTGAATTTCAAAATGTGTCTATCTTACAAGAGAATTAACAGAGTCAGACTATTCATATCCTAGCAAAAACTGATAAGAATGAATTTTTAGAATCAAACAATAGAGAGAAAGGGAAACAGCAAGACGGGGGAAATAGCTAAGGAAAAAGGCGTAAGTTTGTATGGCATGAGAAGGGTGTATTCAAAGTGAATTGGAGCGAGAGTACGTGATGAGTGCAGTGTGAGGGAGAAGAGGAAAGGGTTAAAAATCATAGATGGAAGAGGAAAAGGATGAAGAAAACCACGAAATATCCGCATAAGAGTATAAGATTGAAACCATTTTTTACCTCCACGTTTTAGGCTTAGTAAACTGTACATTGTAAAATGTCCTTTTTTTTTTTTCTTTTTATTTACAGAGGCTATTATTATCGTGAAGGCCCCGATAATGTGGATGTGGTTATTTGTATTACTAATAGTATTGAAGAATGTATCGCTATTTTCTCCCTTGCGCTCTACATAACCGCCGTTGGTCTGTTTATAAAACGGACCGACAAATAAGGGATTGATGTAACACTTTGCATGGCGGCGAGCGGGCACGCGTGCGCACAGCCTTGAGCCAGGCTGGGCATGGTTGGGCGGGGGCCTCCTGATTGGGGGAGGGGAATGGTTGGAGGAGGGGACTCCTGAATGGGGCTGAAGCTGGGGTGAGGGAGGGGACGGCTGAATGGGGTTGGGGAGGGGCGGGGAGCGGGTAACCTTGAGGTCTTATCACCTCGTCGTTCCATAAAGGTTGTGTTACGGCTCTGTACCGTTTGGTGATTAAAAGCTGATTGTTTGTGTAGAGAACAGCAGACGCACGCGCGCACGTGCTTGTGTTTTTGTTTATTCTGTGTATGACTATGTATTATGATATTACAGTGGACTTTGCACTGATTATTTTGTTAGCTGTGCTTTTGTTGTGATGATATTCTTGTTTAATGAAGGAAGAAATTTAGATGTGGTTGTCGTTTGATTCATTCTCTCTCTTTCTCTTTCTTTCTCTCTCTCTTTCTCTCTCTCTCTCTCTCTCTCTCTCTCTCTCTCTCTCTCTCTCTCTCTCTCTCTCTCTCTCTCTCTCTCTCTCTCTCCCTCTCCCTCTCCCTCTCTCTCCCTCCCCCTCCCCCCCTCCCTACCCCTCCCCCCTCCCTCCCCCTCTTTCTCTCTCCCTCTCCCTCTCCCTCTCTCCCTCTCTCCCCCTCTCCCCCTCTCCCCCTCTCCCCCTCTCCCCCTCCCTCTCTTTCTCCTTTTTTATCTATCAATTTATCTACACACACACACACACACACACACACACACACACACACACACACACACACACACACACACACACACACACACACACACACACACACACACACGCACACACACACACACACATACACATCGCTCCTTTCACCCTTTCCCTTTTCCTCTTTTCCCTCCATCACCCACACACGCTCTCCCTCCCTCTCTTTCACTCTCATACTCCGCCATTGGTTGAACTAAACGAACAGGAAATGCAGCTCACAGGTGGACCAGCGCCTCCCGTCCGCAACACGATGGGCGGCCTCGAACCACAAGCAAAAAGGTTAATTGGTCATTCTTGTACTTCGATTGTGATGGTCTTGTGTGTGTGTTCCTGTGTCTGTCTGTGTACGTCCGTTATTTAGGACAGGCAGACAGATATAAAGAGGAGAGAGCTGATATTGAGAAGGATAGATTGTGAGAGTCGGAGGAGGAAATGATGTAGGCCTATGCGAGGGTGGGCGTAGAAAACGGGGAATGCGGTAGAGAGGGAATGAATCGGCTTAGGCCTAAAAATATTATCTGAATACAAACGTTAGACTTCACAGGCGATAGCAGGTAATTGAACATTTTGTTTATCTTTACCTTCTCTTATTCCCCTCCCTCTCCCTCCTCCTCCCCTTCCTCTCGAGCTCTGCCACTTGAGGTCCTCTCCGAGCTGTTCTTGAGTTCAAAACTGTCGGTTGTGACTCACGTTTTAGGATTCTGAAGAAATGTTAATAGATTAGGCGACACTTTTTTTCTGCTAGTGCGAGAAAATTTGACAGAAATTGAAATGGAGAGAACGAGGAATAGATGGGGAGAAAGGGGGGAGGCAAAGATATTACTCGTTGAGTATTATTTTCCAGATGGCTGGTTACAGTGTTATGTAAATCTCAAATAAGAATAGAACGCTTCTCTTTCTCTCCCTTTCTTCTTCTCCACCACCCTTTTCTTATCATTCGTTTCGGCTCAATGGCTGGTGTGTTGGGGTAGGGGTAAGGGTGGGAGGGGAGGGCAGGGCAACACAGCACGAGACTGGGTGTGTTCTGTTTTCGGCTTCGCTAAGAACTTTTCCTTATATGGTGGTTTTCTTTTGGGTAAGCCGTTTGCGGGATATATATATTTTTTTAGCTTTAGTGTGTGTATATATAGACCTATATATGGTTTGGTGATTACGTAAGCAATGTGAATGTCTTTTGTAATTGCACGTAGGTTGGTGTGTGTGTCCTCGCCTTCGTTTATTTTTGTTAGGGCTGCTGTTGTTGAGTGTATTTGGTTGTTGACTATTTTCTGTTTATTAGCTGTGCTTATGCGGGTGTTAGGCTCTTTATGTCTGCCGTTTTACAGTGTTTCGTACAATATTTTAAAGTATACGTTGGTATTGCTATGTATATTCATGGTTACGTGTGAGTAAATGTATGTTGACATGATTTGATGCAAGTTAACTGTGTATTTGTTTTAATAAATAAACATCGACGTATTTCCCCACTCTTCTGAATATTTGCCATGCATTCAGTCGTATCGTGTCTTTGTGTGCGTGATAAGGCAACTGCGCACTGGGTGTCCATGCGGCGAGGAGAAGCGGCGAGAAGCGGCCCCTGCCCAGCGCGTTGTCGTCTTTAACACGGACAGCGCTCGCTGGTAGAAATCGTGGAAGCAAAGCGAAAGAGAGAGAATTTCCTCCACGCAGGCATGGCCCTATCCGGTGTTGCCTGGCTGTGGAAAGATCCTTTGCCAGGGGAGGAAATACACATATGATTCATACACACACACTGTGAAGCACACGCATCGGGAGAATTTATTATTATTCTCTATCTCCTCTCCCTTTTCTCTCTCCCTCTCTCTCTCTCTCCCACTCCCGCTTGGTCTTTCTCCTTCTCTCTTCTCACTCCTTTTCTCCTTCCTCCCCTCTCTCTCTCTCTCTCTCTCTCTCTCTCTCTCTCTCTCTCTCTCTCTCTCTCTCTCTCTCTCTCTCTCTCTCTCTCTCTCTCTCTCTCTCTATCTCTATCTCTATCTCTCTATCTCTATCTCTCTATCTCTCTCTATCTATCTCTATCTCTAACTCTCTTTCTCTCTCTCTTTCTTTCTTTCTCTCCCCTCCCCCGCCCCCCCTCTCTCTCTCAAGCATTATTTTTTTTTGTTCCGCCTATATGTAATTACCTGCGCCTCCTCGCCCTTCCCCTTCGCCTTCTGCAGAGGCCGTGGAAGGGGCGTTGCACGAGAGAGGCCTTCGCGAATTTCTACCCCGTTTTTCGAAACTGTTGTTGTTGTTGTTGCTGTTGTTTGTGATGTTTTCTGACTGTCATGTTCACCTTTGTTCTCCTATTCATCTCTCTCGTTTTCTTTGATTTTGTTTGATACTAATAAGTGTGTGTATGTGTGTGTTTGTTTGTTTGTATGTTTTTATATATATATATATATATATATATATATATATATATATATATATATATGTATATATATATATATATATATATATAATGAATAATATATATACACATTTATATTTATTTGTAAGTATATGAGTGTGTGTGTGTGTGTGTGTGTGTGTGTGTGTGTGTGTGTGTGTGTGTGTGTGTTATATAATGTAATGTAGTATATGTAGTACATATTATGTTGGATCTTTCTGTTAGTTCTTGCATCACTGCTCTCATAATAGTATTCGACTGCCATTAGTTTTGGTGGTAATGATAGCTTTATTGTTATAGTGTTATCATCATCATCATTATCGCTGTCATTATTATGAATCTGATTATTATTTTTATTATCATTATCGTTATAATTTGCATGCTTGTGTGATTATTTTTCATTATGATTTTATTGTTTTTGTTACATTTACTGAGGGATTTTTAACATTAGTAATACATCACTACTGCTGATATTATGATTACTACTTATATTTTACACCAGCATTATTATATATCACCTTTTTGGCATCACATATTATTATTATTATTATTACTATTATTATTATTATTATTTTTATTATTATTATTATTACTATTATTATTATTATTATTATTATTATTATTATTATTATTAACTATTATTATTATTATTATTATTATTATTATTATTATTATTATTATTATGTTGCATTGTTGTTATGAATTGTTGTTATCCTTGCAAGCTTAACTTGTTTGGATATTGATTTGTTTTATGTATTGTCCTTGATATCTTTAGTGTTATTGTTGTTATTATTGTTAATATTATTATTATTGATATTGTTGTTGTTGCTATTATTATTATTATTATCATTATCATTATTATTGTTATTATTATTACTATTATTATTGTTGTTATTGTTGTTCTTGTTATTACCATTATTGTTATCATTATTATTATTATTACTATTCCTATTATTATGAAATTTTGTTGTTTTGTTATTATTATTATTATTATTATTATTATTATTATTATTAATATGAGGAAGAGGAGGTATTATTTTTTTCTCTCCTGTCATGAATGCAACTCTGTCATTATTATTGTCACTTTTTTCATTTTTGCATTTGTTTGCATGATTTTGCATTATGCTTTTATACCAAAGTACAGCCCACATTTTTATTGTTATTATTACTACTATTACATTTATTATTATTTCTATAATTATCATTATCAATATCATTGATATACTTGTTGTTGTCATTATTATTATTATTATTATTATTATTATTATTAATTATAATTGTTATCAGTAGTCTTATTATTTTTTTAATATTATTGTTGTTAATGTTACTATTAGTAGTAGTAGTAGTAGTAGGGTTGTTAATGTTACTATTATTATTAGTAGTAGTAGTAGTGTTGTTATTAAAATTATTATTATTATTATTGTTATTATTAAGATTATTATCTTTGTTATTTTTGTTATTATTTTTATTATTGTTATTATTATTCTTATTATTGTTATTATTACTTTTTCATTATTATTATTATTAACAGGAATAGTCTTTTTTCTAATCATCATGAGCATCATTTGTCAATATCACCATTACCAGTTTTGTACTTACAGTGTCATTATTCTTAAGTTTATGATATATGTTGATCTCTATTGCCATTATTTTTGTAGTTGCTGCTAATGTTACTTTCACTTCTACTATTGTTACTGATTATATCACCTCAATATTCATCATTACTATTTCTTCATTGTTATGCACATTATTATTGTTATTTAAAATCATACTACCATTATTGTTTTTTCATTAGTTGTAGATGCTTTTATTATCTGTGTCATTATGATTGCTAATTTATGGATCTTCCAATCATCAGTTGTCTCAAGCTTATTTTTCTCCAGATATTGAGTTGTATTCCAGGCCTTTTTCTAGTATGGCGTTCTCCTTTGCTCATTTTTATTATCGCACAAAACCAATTAAACTTCCTATTTTCTTTCCTGAAATATGACATGGTTATTACCTGAACCAATGGCAAGGTTCTCTCCGGCCTTCATTTGAATTCAGAGAGCCATTTATCCACCATCCATCCATGCCTTATTCTCTTTATTTGTATGTGTAATTGTATTTCATATGTTTTTCTTATGTTTAATGTTATGATATTGGCAGAGGAAGCCTAATGAGGAGGAATCAAATGCGAATATTTTCTGTTCGTATTATTTTCCATCTGTCTCGCCATGACAATGTTATTTTAATAAATATTTTAAATTTTTCGGTAAGCTTTGTATCCCAGAATGACAATTCTTACAATTTGGTGTATTTTACAGGTTGGTGCCGTGAAACAGTCGAATGGATGAGGAGCTCTCTTGGGTTTCAAATGGTAAGCTGTCTATT
>NC_061834.1:26952442-26967442 GCF_019202785.1 Penaeus chinensis | reverse complement strand
CAACGGTGCCAAGAAAGTTGTTCCTCTCTTTGTGCTCTCAGGTACGGGAATGGAGCTGATAGTGCGTGACAGATCATAGTCGGATGTCTATTTTTTCTATATGTATTCGTTCGACTGAAGGTTAAATAACTTGGCACGAGGTTAGTTTCCTGTATTTATGCCATGATGTGGTTGCTTTGGCACGGAGCTTGAGTTAGTATGCTCTAGATTGGATGCTTGTTATGCCGTGGGCCATCGTAGGCCTAGTTGTCATTTCACAGTTGAAACAAAATATATCTTCTGTTCTACGTTTCGCGGGCATTGAGGTTATAGAGCTCTTCCTGTGTTAGTTTGTGTTCGTGCTTTGCTTGTATACGAGGCCCATTTGAATTGCGCATATGGTCATTCATTGAAATTGCTATTTGCTAAAAGTTAGTAAAGTAGCATACCATATACAAGAATACAACGTTTGCAGAAGATAAAATGTGTCCGTGAGAGAACGTTTGTTCAACTGATGTTGACATACGAGAATCCTCGTCAAATATCCAGTCATACAAAACAATATTTTTGATAGAAACGAAAATAGTTATATGTCACACTCACGCACATAAATCTATATGAGTATAGCCTGGATAACGTTTGATGTTAGTGGCCGGGAGTCATGTGTCATCTCCCCCAGGTTCTTGATTTTAACTTTATGTTTGAGGGAGTTGTGTCCAGGGGTGGTGGGAGGGAAGAGGAGGGAAGAGGGAGGTCCTTTTGCTCTCGGGGATTTATTGCCACTTCGACCGCCGTGTCTCTGGCGGGGAAGTGGCTGTATTTTTCGATTGACTTTCACAAAGAGTAATTGATAATGTCAGGTTATATTTTTCATCATTTGCCAGAGCTTAAATAACTGTATATCAGTCTCTCTCTCTCTCTCTCTCTCTCTCTCTCTCCCTCTCTCTCTCTCTCTCTCTCTCTCTCTCTCTCTCTCTCTCTCTCTCTCTCTCTCTCTCTCTCTCTCTCTCTCTCTCTCTCTCTCTCTCTCTCTCTCTCTCCCTCCCTCCTCTCCCTCCCTCTTCTCTCCTCCTCTCCCTCCCTCTTCTCTCTCCCTCTCCCTCCTTCCTCTCTCTCCCTCTCCCTCCCTCTCCCTCTCCCTCGTTTTCCCTCAGTCACCCCTAACGGAGGTTTCCAAGCTAGGTTGTTATTGTAAGGGACTTGCAAGGAGAGCTCAATGGTGGTGATGATGCCCATGGTGTACGTGATGACTGAGGTAGCTGTGTGAGTTGTGATAGCCATGATGGTGTGGCAAAGAAAATTTAGCAAACATTGGAAAGGGTTATGCAGAGGGTACATGATAGACTGTTATTTGCAGTCTGTTTGATTTGATTTGTTTGATTATTTGTTGTAATAGTAGGACTAGCAGTTTAGTGTACGTGTTCTAGTGACTTGTTCTCGTGATCTCTCTCGTCTCACATACCAGAAAAGCCATGTGTTCCTTATCTCACAGTAATTCCACTGTCCTCAGCCGACTCCAACAGGTCTGCACCCGTGACAATGACGAAGTGACCTTAGAACACGCTAATTCAACCCTTATTGCTCGTAAATAATCCCCATGCTATTATTCTGTTGTCTCTGTGTATAACTATCTCTTGTTTATACTCAAAATGTTCGTTAGAAAATGCTTATTCTGAATCACTAAGTATGTTATCGCTATTTTATCAATATTCAAATGTTTTAATGTTTTATGAATACTCAGCATTTTTGTCTCCTTATCATGAAGCTTTTTAGTCTTGTAAACACCAGAACTCTTCTTACATACAACCATATATAAGGTACCCTTGTTCGTTCACCACGAAACCACCATTTTACCATATGTATTGGAATTTATGTTCATTCAAATTCTTTCATGTTTTCCATTATGAAATGTTCCAAAACGAAGTTTGTTCATAGAAATTTCTGAGCAGTCCAGCCACAGCGGGCCGGACAGGTCGCCCCGCTCCTCCCTGGGCGCCTCTGCCTTGCCTGTCCATTGTATCCCATCTACCACACTCCCGTGCTAATAAACTATAAAACCGTGACAACTTTTCATTCCAAGAAACAAACACCATACCAGAGTGGGATAAGTCCACCACTAATATTACACCGGCGGCAGCAAGTGGGATAACGAGCACCACCTAATATTACACTGGTGGCACCACTCTGGGATAACGCACCACACGAGCCATCCGAAGATATCGCACTACGTGAAGCCACTCTGAAGATAATCTATCGACTCCTGCAAGCGGAGATACCTTCATCAACTTCTGTAACTGCAAGACTTCATCTCACGATACTTCTGCGATTTCCCGACATCAAGCATGAAGCCAGTCTTCCCTACCGAGCTGCCGCAGTCTTCAACACTTGCTGCAGTTGCCTGACGCCTGCAACATCGATCAACACTGCCCTGCGAGTACCTCAAGGTGAGTTCCTTTATCCTCGCTGTTCTCATTTGTTTAGGAAATCCCCTGTGAAGTGAAGTGTCTGATTTACTCTTTCTCTCGAACACCTGTGTTACTCCCCTCATAGAAAACGAGATTTCCCCTCAGCTGACATCTGTCTCGCGCTCACCCTGCGTGCGCCTCCCCTCCCCTCACTCATTCCCTGTGGTTTGCCTAACCTTTCTCTTTGTTACTCTCATTTCTCTGTAGTTCTGTCTACTTATGAGTACTAAATTTGTTTTCATGTTAAGCTACGTCGTGATGATTTCCGAATCCACCCGATGCTGAATTCCAGCTCATTCATTATGAACTATTTCACAGGGAAATATTTCCTGCGTTTGTTTGCATGTTTAGAATAATTATCCTCATAGAAAATCATTCCTGTTTCCTAGCATGCTGCTAATCTTAATCAACTCCCCATTAATCTGCATTTTCTCATGCAGCTTCTCTCATTTCCCTGAAGGAAATATATTCTATGATCTATCTATCTACATTTTCACGTGAATAGCTGTTGACCTGTATCCTTGCACATGATTTCTGGATACTATTTTCGTGGAGAATATTTTCTACGTATTGCATGCCTCTGTAAACACGTAATTTCTTTGAGATTTTATCCTACAATCTTGATTGTTCACTACTGCCTTTAATCTCTCAGGTGAATGTTGCAATTAACACCCTATTCCGAATCCCTGACACGTTGCTTCCAGTCATTTCCTAATCATTACGAGTTCGTGTTGATATTGTAACTCCCTGAGATATGGCATTATGTCTTCTTTCGCTAAGATATGGTACTGTCGTTCTCGTTTGTTGTCCTCAGAAACAGACGCCCCGTGCTGAAGCCTACTGCTGACCTTGACTCTCAGATCACCACGTCGCTGCCCTCGCCGCCGATCCCTGGCGCACCAAGTCTCGCTCGCCTCTTAACGAGCCCATCTCACGGACGTTCTCCCTCTTGACAGCACATCGTTGCAACTCCGGTCGTGTCCGCCGCCTCGTCCGCTAGTGACTGCCTCCTGACGTCCTCACCGCATCTCATCTCACTCACCACACCTGCTGCCCTGTGCTGGTGACCCTGGCAAGAATGGTCGTACCTTACCTGTCGAACCCCGTGCTCTTCCTCTCCCGAGATGATGAATCTTTCCCGCCAACGACGTGATCCTACTCCTTCGAAAACCTCGTTCTCACGATTCTCCGCTCAATCCTCGTCTTATCGCCAACAACTTGGTCCAGAATCTTCTAGACCGGTGTACGTGCCTTTTACGACTGACATGGCACTTGACAAGTAAACTGTGTCTTCAAGCGATCCTGTGGAACGATTGACGAGCTCCGTGACTGATCACCACTGCTGCTCCCGTCAAGACCACCTGCGCTTCGGAACAAGCTCCCTAGACCGCCAACTATAGAAGTCACCTGTGCGACCTTCCCTCCTGGTTATCTTCAAGATACGAGACTCCCTGTGTCACTTACCTCCGTCTCCTGTCATCTACCTGCATCGTCTACCCAAGACTCGAGGACGCTTCTGTTTAGGTGGCCGAGCGATCTAGTGACCCTGTTCTCGTGATCTCTCTCGTCTCACATACCAGAAAAGCCATGTGTTCCTTATCTCACAGTAATGCCACTGTCCTCAGCCGACTCCAACAGGTCTGCACCCGTGACAATGACGAAGTGACCTTAGAACACGCTAATTCAACCCTTATTGCTCGTGAACAATTCCCATGCTATTATTCTGTTGTCTCTGTGTATAACTATCTCTTGTTTATACTCAAAATGTTTGTTAGAAAATGCTTAATCTGAATCATTAAGTATGTTATCGCTATTTTTATCGATTTTCAAATCGCTTTATGTTTTATGAATACTCAGCATTTTTGTCTCCTTATCACGAAGCTTTTCAGTCTTGTAAACACCAGAACTCTTCTTACATACAACCGTATATAAGGTACCCTTGTTCGTTCACCGCGAAACCACCATTTTACCATATGTATTGGAATTTATGTTCATTCAAATTCTTTCATGTTTTCCATTATGAAATGTTCCAAAACGAAGTTTGTTCATAGAAATTTCTACAGCGGGCCGGACAGGTCGCCCCGCTCCTCCCTGGGCGCCCCTGCCTTGCCTGTCCTCTGTATCCCACCTACCACACTCCCGTGCAAATAAAGTTTAGAAGCTGCGACAACTTTAACTTTCAAGAAGCAAACAAACCAACACCATACAAAGAGAGGAAAGAGAGAGGATAAGTTCACCACTAATATTACACCGGCGGCAGCAAGTGGGATAATGAGCATCCACCTGACATTACACATGTTAATATTTCATTTTTCATTGTCATTAGCAGTTGTCATATTAATAGATGGATGGATATTATTAATGTTATTATTGTCATTATTGTAGTCTTATGTAAGGATTGTCGTCAGTCTTTATTTTTGCTGTCCATTATTTGTTTTTCCAGAGGAAAGAAAATATGAAATAAAAACAGTTTTTTTTATTAACATGTTCTTTCATTTAAATATCATGTTAGTAATAGCCGTATTATCAATGATGTTGATATTTATTGTTATATATGTATATATATATATATATGTATATATGTATATATATATATATATAATATATATATATATATATATATATATATATGTATATATAATATATATATATGTATATATATAATATGTATATATATGTATATATATATATATATATATATATATATATATATATATGATATATATATGTATATGTATATATATATATGTCTAATATTATTGTCGTTGTAATATTGTAATTCATGTTGTATTTTTTGTGGCGTGAACAGGATGTTTATTTTCCACCTGAAAGTCTCGAGAAGAGGGATAACGGCGAGAAACAAGGGAAAGCAGGAGTTGAGTAAGAGTAGGAGTAGAGGCAGGTTACTGTGGACTGGAGTGAAGATGCGTCGACAGCGAATGCTCATAACTCTAAACTTTTATTACTTCTCGAACTATGAGAACGCTCGAAGGCTCCGCGCGTTCTCAGAGTCCTAGTGTCGGATCTCGAAAGGGTCGCTGTTGCCCCCGCCCTCCCTCCTGCCTCTTCCCTCCCTCCCCTCCCTCCCTCCCCATCCCTCCCTCCCTCCCGAAGAAATAATTAGAGAACAAAAAATCAAACACAAAGACGGAAAGCGCGAAAGGGTTGCAGCTCAGCAGCAAGAAGCCACATTATGGAGCTGCTTTAGCGTTGTTACGTAGGAATGGGGATGATTTCTTCCTACTCCTCCTTGTCTTTCTCTTTCTTCTTATGTTGCTTCTTCCCTTTTTCTTTCTTCTCCTTTTGCTCCTCTTTTACTTTCTTCTTCTTCGTCATAATTGTGGCTGTCTCCCTTTTCTTCCTCAACTTGTTGTTGTGGTTGTTATTGTTCTTCTTTCGTCCTCTCCTCCTCTTCATCCTTCTCCTTCTTGGTCCTCTCACCATTATCATCATTATTATTGTTGTTATTATTATTATTAATAGTATTGGTAGTAGTAGTAGTAGTGGTAATAGTAGTAGCATCATTATTATTGTTTATATTTATATTATTATTATTGTAATTATTCATTTCATTAATATCATAATTTTCATTATTATTTATATATCATACAACTACCATTATTTCCGTTGTCCTTCCGCTGCGCGAAGAGGAATGGGGGAGAGGGAAGGCTCATTGGTCACCCACCTTCTCAGACTGACATTTCACTTGCGAGCGCGTCTTAAAGTTGAGGAAATGTGGACGTCAGAGTTGGAAGAGCTGGATATTCGTTAAAAGTTTCCAAATGTGACGATCTTTTTTTTTTTTTTTTTTTTTTTTTTTTTTTTTTGAAGGAGAGGAAATGGACGTTATTGGGAGATTTGAGTTGGGTTAATGAGCTCAGTATTCATGATGTTGATAATAGTAAGAATTCGGCGTTGATCATAGTCCTCTATGCAGTGATTCCACTGAAAATTATATGTTACGGTAATGATGATAACACTTGTGATAGGACTGATAGATAACGTGAGAAAGTCGTAACGATTGCTTGAACAGAAAAGATAGACATGTAAGTTACTTGTTGTAATTACCTTTTTCGGATTTTGTTAGTTACATCAAAATTTAATGGATATTCTATTGTTTTAGTTTAATTAAAAATATAGCTGATTGCGCACAATGTGCAATATAGGTATGCTTTCCAACATCTTACCTGATTTTAATAGCAACTAGTGCCCCATTTTACATTGGTGTAATTCCTTTTTCTTTCTTTCTTTCTTTCTTTCTTTTTTCTTTTTTCTTTTTCTTTTTTCTTTCTTTCTTTTTTCTTCTTTCTTTCTTTCTTTCTTTCTTTCTTTCTTTCTTTCTTTCTTTCTTTCTTTCTTCTTTCTTTCTTTCTTTCTTTCTTTCTTTCTTTCTTTCTTTCTTTCTTTCTTTCTTTCTTTCTTTCTTTCTTTCTTTCTTTCTTTCTTTCTTTCTTTCTTTCTTTCTTTCTTTCTTTCTTTCTTTCTTTCTTTCTTTCTTTCTTTCTTTCTTTCTTTCTTTCTTTCTTTCCTTCCTTCCTTCCTACAACCGCATGTACCCAAAATATCGGGTCCGCTAATTTACACAGGTCCTTGGATTAGGCTATGGGGAAGCGGAATTTGACGAAAATTTAACATTCTAACGATTCATCAGCGTGTAATGGTGGAATTTATGTCATCCAAAAAAGGCAGACAACCACATTTACACAGCGTATGTCATTTATCACAGTGGCTTAGGTTTTTGCATTTTTCTCACTATTTAAGTTTTCGGATGAGTGCTCTGATTCTGTTGCCACACAAAGCAGACAGAACAAAATGTCAGGAAATGCTTATGCACCGAATATTTTTTTTTCAAGGGATAAGTTCGGGTTAAAAACTTTTTGTTCATATAGTGTGCCTTAAAAGAAGGGAAAGTTAACACATTCTGCAATAATGTGTTTATTGTTTATTGTAACATAGTAACAGATTCTAGACTTGCTTTCTAAAGTAAGAAAGTATCATTGATATTTTCGCGCGTATAGCCATGCAGTGGATTTCATGCGAGCTGGTACCACTGAGGTGCCTCGTTACGGGAAAGCGAAGAGCATTGCCAATGGTCGTTAGGGTTTCAGGAGGAATTCTTTCACACACATCATAATACTATCTGCTATGTAATATCCAGTGGGTACTACACATATTTTGCTGGAAGTTGCTCATCTCGTTAAACCAGCAATAGAGTCGATATGCAAATCATGTTCTGGCAGTTCCTAATGTGGTATTGCCTGTTTCGAGCTGTGTGTATAGGTGATGAATGAATGGCCGTAACGTCGTATTGTAATATTGAATTATGTATTTTGGATATTGCGTTGGGTGTCGTCTTGTAAAGAGAAAAAAAAAGGTTTAGTTTAGTCCTTTTTTACTACCCCACAAAAGCGCGGGCAAGCTGGGATACATTTGATGCTTGGTCATAACATGGTATAATAGCATTACATTGAAAATTTAACGATTATGATCTGTATCATGTCAGTTAAAAGGAAAATATTATTACATAGACTTTTATCTACTCATCTACCAATAAATCATAGATTAATACATCTACTACTGGCTATAATACTTTATGCTGCAGCTTTCAGGCCGTTGGGAATTTATGCGAACAGCATGATCATGCCTAGGGATTTCAACATGGAATCCGCATAAAACGTATATCATGGCCTCGTTCTTTTGCACGATACACGTTTATCCTGATGTCTTTTACAATATTTCCTCGAGAGTTCAGAGCTTGGAGAGCACTCTGTGAATCTGACCCCTTAGCCTTGACTCAGTAGAAATTCGGTGGCTATGAGAATTCCTGCCAACTCAATTTGCGAAGTGTTAGCCCAGTCATGAACCCTCCTACAATCTGGGTGCTGCAAAATAGTTTTTATTTTGCATCCTGCTCTGCTCCCAGACTGCAAGGATCCGTTGTTGTAGCATTCATATGCACTGGACACAGTTTTAAGATGCTCACTGTTAATTGCTGGTGCGTACTGCCTAAGTATACTAGGGGGGCATTGTCCATGTCCACTTATGGATATGTTCAGCTGGGATAAGTGCTTACATGTTACTTGTAGCCATGGATTAGAGTATGAATCCATGTTGCGATTCAAACGTAATTCCACTATTCTATGTTTTTTTTTTTTTTTTTTTTTTTTTTTTTTTTTGAGCTCTGTACAATAGAGGGGTCCCTGCACTGTTTTTACATTAAATGTGGAATTTATGTATAATATTATTCCGTAAATTGATGTTAAATAGACTGTTCTCATATTCACAATCCTCGTTATTGTAGGGACACTAAACTAGCTAACTTAGATTCTTTGAACAATACTAGGTACAATGCATGATGATCTATGATTGACCGTATGTATGGCAGGTAAAAGAGCCTGGCGATATTGACATTGATACAAGTCTTCGCCAACAAGTGCCATAAGTGGCTCCAGCCTTTTCTTCAGGCTTTTCATGAACTGACAAGTATTTGATGTAAAAGATCTAGCTCAACGTCATTTATATAAATCCTTGGCAGAGGGATTGTCTTTGGGTTTAGTGCCTTGTTTTTCAGTCGAGATTACGAAGCTACACTCAGTAAGCCTTGCTGAAGGCATTTCAAGAATCTGTTTCATTCTCTTGGATGAGGATTTAATGCAAATATCATAGCGTAGCAAATGATGGTCATTGCCCTTAAATGTAATCTATACATTAGAGAGTACTCTTAATGCCCCTGAAGAGAACCTGTGTCGATCAATTCGATAGACACATTTGAATCCATGTGAATAGTTTTCCCTGAATACCAAAGCTTTTGCAGTATCAAAGGTAGATTGAATATGAAGAAATACGATTTGTATGCCTGGGTTTAAGTGTGTCAAGTACTCTTCAAACCCGTGCTTACTGCTGGAAATTCATACAGTCTGGGGGATAATTCAGCATGTGTGCAATACATGACTCTGTTCAGGATTATTCTTTCAAGTACTTTGCATAGGCTGGAGATCAAGGAAATGGGTCTGTATATGTCAATGTTGGATTTAGGTATAGGCACGATTAAACTTTTAGTCTATGTGCTTGGGAAAACTCTTTGTGATAGACCTAGTCTATACAGATGTAAAAGTACGTTGCCTGATAGGCCTACATGAGCGATGAGACGGAGTACGCTGGAAAGGAAAGCCATCCTCGCCAGGGGCGGTTTCCTTTCCTATCAGAAGGGCATTTACTCGATCCCTACTCGGTTATTTTGCCAAAGTCGAAGGGGTCAGTAGCAGCACAGGCTACTGCTATATTAAATCTTCTATTTATTTTCGACTTGTCGGGTTGATCTTTTATACCTTGTAGAAGTCGATTCAACTGAGAATTTCCGACCCACTGCTCCATCAGTATATTAGCCTGTTCTTGTGGGCTGTCAAACTGCGGTGTTGTGAGAGCTGCACCTGCCAGGCTATTCATTTTTCTCCATGCGTCAGCTAAAGAAGTTTGACCATTGATACATTGCAAGAATTGTTCCCAGTGTTTACTACGAATCTGATTTTTGTCATTCTCGAATTTTTTAATTCTTTGTTGGCTTTAAGAAACTGCATAAATGTATCTTATATCATATTATCTTGATGGCGATTAGCAAGCTCCTGAATTACGAGTACAGACTGAAGCGCACTCTTCAGCTGTGAGAGGGTGGGACAGTTGCACACCGAGTCCTCCCCCTCCATGTTTACATTGCAGCTTCCTCCCATCGTGGGGATGACCGCAGCGCCTGGCTTGCCCGCCTCGTCACAGGTGAATTATGGCGCACGGGACAATGGGGCACTGAGCTCTTACGGTCACCACAGCAGTATGGTGGAGAAATTACTCCATGCACAACTTCCTCGTATATGGCACCAGATATCCGTGCATAAGGGACAAGGGCACCATACGACCTCTTCGTATGAGGTTACGGTGTGTACTGACAAAAATGTTAAGTTTATTGACCATTCTAGCTTTCTGCTCAGGCATGGGCAATCGTGATTACAGAATTATATATATATTCGATATAGTACAGTACTCTGTGATTACTGTAATTGATATATATTGCAAAAGAATATGAAGTTGATTTAAGTGTTTACATAACAATGTTTAATGATTACGGTAATTTTACATTGTAGATTTAGGATATAGTATGAGTATATCTTCCAGTGTGTGAGATGAAATAAAATATTCACATAGTTCTTTATACTCCATGTTAAGGGGTCTGAAAGGCTGTATCCCTTGACACTCTGCTGTTCGCTTGTTTTCCTTGTTACACAATCTACATCTAGATTCATCTACACTCCTTGCGCCGTGCAGTTGCCAGTACATTCTGTAACTTGGACGCGTTCTGGCAATAACCACGTCACATTGTTTGGTTTTACTTCGGTGCCAACCATAGAGCTTTTACCTGATCGCTGTATGCTACAGCTTTTGTGAGTTCGTCAGATCTACCAGATCTTTTTGTGCAACCCTAGCAAGAGGCATCCCAAGATTTGTTTATATTTTCTTTGCCGCAGGATTCCTTCGCCAATTTGTCTACATGGACGTGCTTGCGTATACCATACAAATTGAATGTTAAAATTGTGCGTTTTTGCATACGTTACGCTTAATGCAGCTCACAATTTCATCATCGCTATCTGTTCTGAAAGAATTTAGTGTCCGAAGGGCTCTTTGAGAGTTACACAATAAATACTCCAGATCCCCGAGACATTAAGAATTCCGTTGCAAAGAGTATACCTGCCAACTTCGTGTGTGTAGTGCTAGCCCGATTTTGACTCTCATATTAGCTTGATGTTATAGTAAGCCATTTTTGAATGCAGCTCAAGCACAGTCAGTTTTGTATCCAGAGTATGCAGATCCGTCACTCGGATACATCGCCCATAGATTTTGTGTCCCTGTACGGTTGCTAATACACCGTTTTTTTCCGGTAGACATGTAAGGTGCACAATCGTCGATTATTTTTTCCATGGTGGAATGGATCGACATTTTGGTATTTTACACATTGGGAGGTTAAGCTTTGTAATGTTCATGTAGATTTTGTGTATCAAAAGGCGCGCGTGTGTGGGATTAGTCACGTCTGCTTGCGTGACTTTATGGAAAGAAGTAAGATACAGTGGTTCCCTCAGAGCTTTGACCTCAAATATAGTGGAAATATATATTCTTTAAAAAAATATTAATGGTAAGTTTAGTTCTGATCTCATGTTCACTATCCCTGCTGTTCTCGGGGCGCTGAGGATAATCCTCATAGCTTCATTTTGCACTATCTCTAAGCTATTTATTTCTAATTCCGTACACTGCAACGAGTGCAGCGCATAGTAGTCTACATGTCCTTTCCCGACGAGAACTTTCAGCGGTTTCAATCTCTCCTAGAGTCTCTTTAGAGGAACGATCAGGTCTGCATCATTTACGTTTACCCAGAGATATTTATACTTATGACACATGTCAAGCTTCTGGTCTCCTATGTGAAAAGTGGGTAAGGGTATGATACATGGGTTGAGAGCCATTGTTTTCTCAGCGGAGATGACTAATCCATACTCATGAGCCCTTGTGAGTTAGTCGAGAATTATTTGCATTCCCTCTTGTCTCTTGTGCTCTGACACGTATGTCATCAGCATATAAACTGGATTCGCCATCCCGGAGTGGAATAGCTGCCACCAGTTTGTGCATAAGGACATTGAACAACATAGGGCTGAGAACTCCTCCCTGTGGCGTCACAAGTTCAAGGAAGTGTGAAGTGGAACTTTTCACTTCCATGAACAAAACAGTTGTAGATCTGTTAGAATGATACATTTCTAATCCAGCTCAATAATTTGCCACGAACGCCACAGCTTACTAATTGTTTTAGGATAATTTCTCTATGTCAAAAGCTGACTTAAGGTCAAGAAAAAGTTACTGAAACCTGGCATGGTGATATCGTAGAGTTTTGTACGTAATGAGTTCTCTATCTGGAACATTCGAGATACTGTTGGGGCAAGGCTCCAGTAATTGCGTTCATCGCTTTAGAGAGTGTGATATACCGTAATATCAACAATTGGTTATAATTATGATCTCTGGACAACGCATTTGAAAAAAAATAATTGGGTGGAGAGAGAGAGGTGTGTCAAAGAAACACGGTATTCGAAACAGAAATAAATCACTGATAGCGAATAGATTAGTATGCCATTCTTAAGAAAATTTATGAAACTGTCCGACCTTTTTCGAGACTTTATGCGAGGGAAACGCAGGTGCTTGCTTCCTGGGGCGGTGTCCTGCCCACGGTGATGAAGTCAGATTTACGCTTTTTGGTGTTAATTTGCGCTCGGGAGAAATTAATAGTGATGCCGTTTTCATTTACCTGTAGTGCTTGTTTGGTATTGTCGTTGCAGACATACGCACTCACTCATTCATTCACACTTGATCACTCAAAGTAACCCTTCTTTCTACCCACCACACATCGACAATAAGATTAGTTATGCTAATGGTGACGGGATGGTAACAACAACAGGAATACTAATGATAATGATAAAATAATATTAATGATAATAAAACTGCTGAGACAAGCGACAGGATTACGTAAAAGCCAATCAGGTTTTCGCTTGATTTCCCGTCCTGAATCTGTGCGTGTCAGTGACGAGGTGTGCAGAGAGAGTTTTGTCTCGGCCTCGGGGGAAATCTTGGCCGAACACCGTGCACGGAGAAGGGGCGGTGAGGAAGAGGAGGCAGGGGCAGGGGTAGGGGAAGACGGACGGAGGGAGGAAGGGGCTATAGGGGCGAGGAGGATGGGTTGGAGGGAAAAAACGGGAAAGAAGGAGATGGAAGAGGAGAAAGAAGAGATAGGAACAAATTGAAGAGATGGAGGTGGCTATAAGAACTAGGAGGATAGGAAGGAGGAAAACGGGAGGGAAGCGGATAGGAGGAGACGGAAGAGTTCGTGGTGGAAAGGGAAAAGGAAGAAGGAGAAGAGAGGGGAGATGGGAAGTGCAAGAAAGGAGTGGGTAAGAAAACCAGAAGGATGGGAAGGAATAAGTAGACGATGGTAGGAGAAGGAAGTGGAAATGGATATTGTAGGAGGAGATCTAAATAAGTGTAAGTTTAAAAAGGGAGATATAGGTGTTGGTGTTGACAGTCATTGCCGCCAAAAGCTGAGGTGGATGTATTAGTGACGAAGAGAGAGAGAGAAAGCGAGGAGAGAGAAAGAGAAAAAAGAGGAGAGGGAGAGGAGAGAAAGAGAACCAAGTTGCAGTTAATCTCTCCTTCCCTCCCCTTTACCCCAAGCCCCCTCCGCTCTGGATAACCGGCTTACTGTCTTACGTAAGCCTGTGACTGGAACCTAGACGTCTTGCTACCCTATCCCTGTTACACTTTTTACACTTTTGATGTCTTGTCTATGTTCGTCCGTGTATTCCTTTTTCCTTTTCTTTATAAAGGAAACGTATTTGATGTGTTTTTGTTCTGAATGTCCATTGGTCATGTAATGTACTTTATTTTGTCCGACGTTTACTGTTCCTCATATATACAGATTGATTGTTTGATAATTATTGCCAGATTGAAGGATGCTTGCAGTTAGTTCTTCTAATGTAAGAAGTATATTTTTATGTGAAACTATCAGAAAAATACATTTTTCATTCGAAAGAAGATCAGAAAGTAAGAATGTTTCTGTTGACAGTTATAGGAGTTTGCAAGATCATCGCGGCGCACATGTGGCACCCACGTGAGAGCCAAGATCGACTTGTGAGGTACTACTAAGGATTCGGTTCGCGAAATGCTCTCATCAATGTCTTCAGAGAGTTTCCCAGGGGCACAGGCGCAAGCAGGGTGAGAAAGCATTTGCCAATAGACATACGAGGTGTGAACTTGGATTGATACTCGGCAAATATTGATCCTGATTGCCGAAATTTGAAATTACCCGGTGCGTTAACAACTATTACCACTAGGAGAAAACTAGATAACTAGATGTTCTCCGGGTTCATCTATAGTGTCTTGCATGGTGATAATACAGATCGCGATAGTGCTGTAACCCGATCCACATACAGTGCACACACAGTATTGCCTTACAGGCGCTGTCGCGAACCCTCGGCCACTCTACCTGTTTTGTGCTGGGGCTTCTCTTTGAGAACAGGGTAGCCATCCAGATATCAGGAAAATTTACGTTACTCTATATCAGTTTGAGCAGTATTGCTGCAGTTAGTTACTTTTAAGTTATAATTACTTTTGCCAATTTAGCAAGGGAGAACACGTGGAAGCTAGCGGTGGTCGAACGGTGGGGCTCGTGCTCTGGCGCTCACGAGCGTTTCGAAACTTTACCATAACACAAGGCAGCGCCAGGGGCCGCCAGCGCCGCTGCTGACATTCAGCTCCCAAGGAAAGTGCTAACAGTAAACGCTACAAACAAGTGAACCTAAACATGAAATTGGCGCGAATTTTGATAGTGACATTTTCAGCTCGGCTATCAGTGAAAATGCCATTTAACCATTCCTTATTCCGCTTTAATACAGTCACACGTCCACATGCTGCCAAACATACACAGTATTTTATAAACACTGTATTTATGTCTGCCTCTTCCCTTAATCCTTCTCTT
>NC_061834.1:26917442-26942442 GCF_019202785.1 Penaeus chinensis | reverse complement strand
TCTGTTGTTAAAAGTCAATTGAATATCATTCTTCATTGAGTAGGTCTGCTTGGCTGCTTTTTGGCTTGATGGTGGAACACTGAACATAGCTTTAATCATCTGTAGTTAAGACTTCAACCAAGTACCTATTGGCTAGCCTTATCACATTCATTAAATGACATAAATCGGTTTATATAGCATGTTGATGTATATTGCCATAAAGTATTTGGGATAGATTTCCCATGCTAGTTGTGGGAATAAGAAGATAGTCAATGCTTTTCCGTTGAGGATGGTGGGTTATCTGCAAAGGGAAGCTCTTTGCAGGGTAGTTGGTCTGGATTGTGCAATTATAAAGGAATCTGGGATACCAGTCACTGCATGTGGGGATTTAAAACTTCAATGGTTTGGTTCATGTCTCTATGCTCAGGTAGATAGAGAAGCACCCTTGACTTATACTTCTTAATTCTTAGTTATGAAGTATTATATTTTATTCACTGACTAGAAAAAAACTTTTTTTTTCTAAACTCATAAATTTATCTTCAGTTCTGTAAAGTTATCTGTGTGTGTATAACTGGCATCTGTGCCTACTTTAACTATCTCCACTATGTCAGCATATTCATCTTTGTCTTAGTTGGTCATGGCACCAAACAACTTTCTATAAATTTTTGAAGTATGTCTTTCACTTGAAAGATGACTTCATCCCCAAGCTTACTGATATTTAACCTTAATAGGAAGAAGGTTAATCAGTGTTATGTGTAATTACACTTTTCTTTAATCTGTATTTTTATACAGATCTTTTTTTCTCCATCAGTCACTATATGCTGTACGCTCGCATTTTTTTTCTTCTTTTCAGTAGTAGGAATTATATTAGAGATTTGTTTGCTCATTTCTTTTGCAAATTGTAAAAAAATACCTCTACTTCAGCTACATCTGATTTATCAGTATGTCAACATCTAATTTTACTAGTCTTTTATATATTTTGCCTTGAGTCATTTTCTTTTAAGTTGCAGTTAAATTATTATAAATTGCTTTTCCAGCCAGCACACGTTCTTTCAGTATGTGCTACCTTGGTACATACACAGTTCCACATTTCATTAAATGTATGCAAATGGTCATAATTGTGTGAAGAGATATTTACTAAAGAGAGATCCCCACAAGGTGGTCCTATATTTTTACATGGCATTCTAGTCTTTCATTCTAACCAATAGCTCGAAAAGTGTGCATGTCTCTGCCTTGTGTTATATTACAGTACTAGCTGTTTGTATCATGGTTCATGAGATCTAAAAAAGTGGATGGCGAAAGGCAAAATGATCTGTCTGCTGTGATAATGTTGAGAGTTGTGTATCTTTTTAACCATAGGACTTGTAAAGGTATTATTCTTTGATGTGATGACATCTAGTGATGGTGCAGGGTCAGTTACTATTGAAGGGCATTCAAATAGATCACACTCCTAAAAGAAAGTTATGTTGAAACGTCTGGATAGTGAGATCTTATCAGTTAGTCCATTTATGGGTCCATCTGGTTTGATTTGCCTTTCGTCAAACGAGAAACCACTGATTGTGCAGGAAACTTTGGCTGTTGTAGCGCTTTTGTGATTGACATTATTGTAGAGGAGCTTGGAAACATTCACATAGGTTAGTTTCCTTTCAATGTTGTATTTCATAGTAACCATCATGACACTGGTAACTGCTTTTATTTTAGATTATTCATAGACAGGATGTTATTTCCTGTTATTGAGAGAAAGATTGTAACATGTAGAGTCTACATGTACTGGCAAATGTAATTAATGTATGGTTCAGCATTTAATTTTTTTTTCTTTTTCTTTTTTTTTTTTTTTTTTTTTTTTTTTTTTTTTTTTTTTTTTTTTTACAGCTTGCTTCAATACCCTCTTGATATATAGGGTATTCTCTCAGTCTCCAATCACTGGTTACTATGCTCATGTTGTTGATGAATGGAACACAAGTATTTAGGACCACAGTACATTTATATTCTGTCCAAAGTGAGAGGGGTCCATGTGCAGTGTTTGTCACTTTTATACTAAGCCAGTTATACTTCAGCATTATAACTGACTTTCATTTACTCATTATGTATAACATGCTCATATATAATATCTTTTCAAGAAACATACTGTCACATCAGATCTAAAATATTCTATTATATATTCCTTCTTCATGTATTTGTTGTAGAAGTTCGGATGAAAAAGTAGCATTGAAAGTGTCTCAAACACTTACTGTTTTCTAATTCTGCTGGTACAGACTCCTCCCCTCCCACTGAGCTAATTTTGTGCTGTGTCATAGAGCAGAGATGGTCATGTATTGTTCCAAGATATTTTAATTTAGTTCCATTAGCTGGAAATTGAATCAAAACCTCCAATGTTGCCTTGATGGAAGGACTTGTTGGCCTTCAAGCAGCTTTGTGCTGTGAATGACTTACCTGGGAATTCTTGCCCGATTCAAAGGATGTGACCCAATACCCACAGGCTTCTTGGTTCCTGCTTCCTGTCTTGGTAACTTATGAAAATAATTTTTGTAATGGCATAGAACAGAAATATTGCCCACCTTTGCTCATAGCTCATAAGATATTAGTGTCAATGATGGTGTATTTGGTGATTTGCAGTATCAATGTAGTTATTTCATATGTATATAGATCATTTTTTACAACCAAGGACAACATACTTTGTTTGGAAACATTTTTATTTCCAACATGTGGATACAAATGGGAAGGCGATCAGCAAATACACTACTTATGCAACTTTAAATCAGTTTTCTTTGTATGTTTTCAGGAAATGAAGTGAAGAAATAAAGTGCATTAGGAAAATAATAAATAATGATTATGAAAAATTAAATATTTGTAATTGCTGGTCCTTTCACAAATTGTATCTCGTAGCATTGTAGAGCTTGCTGTCTTCAGTAAATCTGGATACATTAATTATTTTAAAGTCAGTGATAGTAGGATAACTTTATCAAATAGGTATATGTGTGTGTGTGTGTGTGTGTGTGTGTGTGTGTGTGTGTGTGTGTGTGTGTGTGTGTGTGTGTGTGTGTGTGTGTGTGTGTGTGTGTGTGTGTGTGTGTGTGTGTGAGAGAGAGTGTGTGAGTGTGTGAGTGTGTGAGTGTGTGTGTGTCTGTGTGTCTGTGTGTCTGTCTTTGCAGATATATGTTTGAGTATGGACACACACACACACACACACACACACACACACACACACACACACACACACACACACACACACACACACACACACACACACACACACACACACACACTCTCTCTCTCTCTCTCTCTCTCTCTCTCTCTCTCTCTCTCTCTCTCTCTCTCTCTCTCTCTCTCTCTCTCTCTCTCTCTCTCTCTCTCTCTCTCTCTCTCTCTCTCTCTCTCTCTCTCTCTCTCTCTCTCTTTCACACAAATATATATACACACACACTGGCATAGCCAGGGAGTGGTAGAAGAAGACCCCCCCCCCCCCTGCAGTTTGCGAATTGTTAACTTAATATTTAATGTTAAACAATCCACCACTGACATAAGAGTTCTTGATAAAACAAAAGTTTAGTCTTGATTTGCAAAAGAGAGAAGTGTTGCAGACCCTCTTTCTTTTAATTAAAATCTTAGGGTCTAACCCATTTTCCACCACAGGTTCCCTCCCCTTCCAAAAATCTGAGCTTGCCCCCTTCATACATGTACATATATATTCACACAGACACACAAGAGTGCATATATACACATACATACCTATATATTCATATATATAATTGAAATAGAATAACGAAATGTAAACAAAGTATCCATATTTGCTCTGCTGTATATAGTATTTATTCACAGGAAGCTTACACTGGTTGTTGCCACAGATGCAGAATGATATATTTATCAAGTATTTGTAGCTTGTTAACTTCCACTTTATTTTCTTTTAATCTGCTATATATCTTGGTTTCAAAAGTATTGGTGATCAGAATGATCAGTGCATTTTCAGGATGGCATGCATATTTGATTAATAAATATATTTTTATTTAATATCACTGTATACTATTGTGATCAAGGAATCTGTTATCAGAATCTTTACATATTTTATGTTCAAAAAGGAAAGAAGAATATGGAAGCTTTTCTAAGACTCTGCCTATCAGTTATCAGAATCTTTACATATTTTATGTTCAAAAAGGTAAGAAGAATATGGAAGCTTTTCTAAGAGTCTGGCTATCTGATCTTGACCCAGAATCACTGATTGGCAGAACTTTGTATATCTTTGCCAATGAGGAATTCCAAGTAACAGCAGAAATCTAGGGTTCTAAAAATGTAATGAGGCCGAAGTAAATTCCTCAAGAGAAATGATCATTCCTATGATGGAGTATTGGTAAGACCTGATATTTTTTGTCTTAAGTATTTGTATTTTTATATTTTGTGGGTCTTGCTATTCCAGAGCTGTTCATGGATGTGACTGACTGTGCCAAACTACAGGTTGTCCATAAAATAGTTAAAAATTCATAGAATTGTGGAGGGTCATGGTTTTATTTAATTTTGCCATTGTAGTACATTAAAATATATATAGGATTCTAAAATATTGGGTGTAATTTTTTATATCATACTCTTCAATCATTTTCATAGAGATAAATATGTTAATCTGCATAACTGGCAGCAACATTTTTGGTACGTGAGTGTCTCACATAAAAAGCTGCTAAATGTGACTTTACACAATAAATATTTACCAATATAATGGAATTAATTTATTTCCTTATCAAATCCAGTGTATGAAATAGTTACATTTTAAAAACTACAAGTATTATTAATCTACAGTGTTTTACTATGTGTTGTTAGTTAGCAGATATAAGTGAAGCACCAAGAAAGTTGTCTGCATAATGTTATATATAAAAACCTAGTTTTACTTTTTGAGAGAAAATGCTTTGCATAGAAAACTTGCAACACTCAACTGGAATCACCTGTATAACAACAGTAAACTAGTCCATTGTATATTTTTTTAAAGGATTTTGAAAATGTTAGAATGGACTTACATTCTCAGCTACATTGTTAAATCTTTAATTATTTCAAGTGTTGTCAATTCTGTAGTATGCATTGCTATGATATATATGACACAGGAGTGGTTTCTAACAATGAAGTAATGACATGATAAACCAGTTAATTCCTGCAGTGACTTAACTACATCCAGTGTCTATGAAAGTAGACATGGGATGTACATATCCCCACTAGTGGATGCAGATATGATGTTGATCTGGCGATGATTTATTTCCCATATATGTAGCACATACTCAGAGGATCAAGGCTGAATGCAGGGAATTTACTGTCAGGAATAAGGTCAACTAAAAGTATACATGCTGTGGGATCAGATAAGGAAAATCCACTTCTCTTTGCAACCTTGCCAGGTAAGAGGTAAGATTAGGGCACCTGGATATTGTGGGGTCACTAAAGGATCGACAAGAGGAATGAGACGAATTGACATCAGTTCCAGTGCTAAATGCTGATTAGGAATAATAAACTTTTTGATTCCTGTGACAAGAACCTGCTCTCTGGTAATGGGCTATCATTGCTGGTTAGAAGATAAATATTACATAAACTTCAACATTAGTACAGTAGCACTAAGCATTAGTAACAGGAAGAGGCTAATAAAAGAGAAATATCCAGTAGCATCATATTTCCCTACCTGTAAATGTGCATGAAGAACTAGTAGGGGGATATCCACTCCCACCAAAACAGGAATAGGGATATACCTATCTGCACAAATTCATAAATTGGAAAAGACCACACACGCATAAGCACACAGAGAAATGTCCACCCCCCTCCCCTCTAAATAAGCGGTTATGAACTCGGGTAACTTAAAAGTCCCACTGTCAATGTCCACATACCTTAAACTGCCTGTGATGAAAGTGGTCCTAAAAGCAATTTTATTGACAGTTGAGTATTTTGCTGGAATAATGGTTAATGGTTAAAAAATTCAAGTGTAAACATCAAAGGTCACACAGCACTATGGTAAAGTATTTTGGCAAAAAGGTGGAAAAGAGTTAACAATCAGGATAAGATGTGTTAGATGTCAAAGTTTTTAGAATGCTGTAGATTAGAATGGTAGCGAAAAGGGTGGGTTTTTTTGTTGTTGTTGTTGTTGTTTTTTTTTGGGGGTGAGTGGGAGGAGGAGGAGGAGGATGGATATCGGCAAATACTTTAAATGTAGAACGAATAGGATTAGAGGGTGGATAAGCAAGTGAAGTATTCTCTTGGGTCATGTTCAGGAACTTTTGGTCTTCAAGAGTTTCTGGAGGGAGACTGGGTGGGGAGGTCTGAGAAACAAAGGTTTTCTTATGTGGAGGAGCCCCACCCCCCCAATCCCTTGCTCGTTGTAATCAACTAATTTTGCAGGGTCTTTTCTTCTCTTCCTTTCCTTTTTCTTTTCTTCATCCCCTTTTGTTCTGTCCACTTACCCTAATCGTTAAACTCATTTTTCTGGTTTTCGCCACAGTACTTTATCATAATGCTCCTTTCCCTTCTAACAATCTTTACTTTCTACTATACCCATCAGCTCCCTCTCTCTATTCTTTTCATCACCATACCACCCTCTAGTACTGTTCTATCTATACCTTTATCATTAACTCATTCCTTACCCTTTTCGCTACTTTAATTTCCCATAGCACTATATGACTTTTGATGTCATAAAACATTTCTTTAAAGCTCCCAAGCCTCACGCTATCAACTATATTTTGAATACGGCGCTAATGTCCTTAGATGTTTTCAATAGATAAATAAAAATCATGTGGAGTAGAAGAGGAGAGGTGGGTGTAGGAGAGGATGTGGTAGAAGATGGAGTGGAACGCTTAGATTGGTGCGACAGGTAGAATAAGGAGGAGGGGTAGGCACCGGGGAAGTGGTAGAGATAAGATGGTTCAGGTTAGAGAGAAGAGATACTGGGGGAGATGCTGAGTCTTCTTGAGAGGGGAGCGAAGCGAAATGCAGTTTAGAAATACAGAGCAATTTGAACGGTCATGACCAGGTTAGGCACATAGAGGGCAGCAGGCTGTGACGCGACAGTATTTGGTTGGATGGCCAAAACGCCAACATTTCTGACATTGATGGGGAAGAGGTCGATGTGACCGGAAAGAGCCGGACAATCCACCAATATAAACATCGTGGGGCAGGTCATGTCTACGGAAGCTAATTCTGGCAATATTGCTGTATGACTTACGCTGGCCTGTGAGGAAAAGTGTTGCACTGTTAGCAAACCGTTTTCACAGTGTGTCTAGTCCATGTCTTAGACAGATCAATCAGTCGGAGAGACGGAAACAGTTCCGGTACAAGTATTAAGGGAGGAGTGAGGGTGGGCTGGAATAAGTCTGCCAGTGAGTTTAGTCAGGAGAGAGAATGCACGAGCTAGGAACTCAGTTGTAACTGTGGCAAGGCGTGAACGATCGGAATGACTACGACAGGGGTTTTTGGATGAGAAGGGTATTGTTAGAGCACGGGGTTGTAGGGTGAATCACAAACAATGGATCCCACTTAGCTGGGCCAAAAAGGGTACTCAAAAGGTTTGCAGAGGTGGAAGCAGTAGGAGGACGAGGGTGGGAGGAAGGTGTGGTATGGAGAGATGTAGTACTGTTGGGAGGAGGGCAATAAGAATGAAGAGTAGTAAGGTTGGTGGGGATAGACTATGAAGAAGACTGTACAGTAGATAGAGTGGAAGATGGTGGGAGAGAGAGTGGGGTGTATTCTGAAGATTGAGTAATGACCTGGTGGATGATTCGGAATGGATCGAGTTGACAGCAAACAACGAGGAGGGGGTATTAATATCAGTGGTTGGATCCGTGGTCAAAGGAGAGGCAAGGGTCGGGAAACCAATGAAATTAAACTTAAACAGGCTAGTTGATGAAGGGGCAATCCTTAGGGTAAAAAAAATCTTCATTATTGGACATGATGAACCTGAAATGAATGAGGAGAGGAAACGGTCTAGCTCTCAAGTGTCCCCGTAAGGGGAAGGGCAAGGCGATTAACCAAGGGAATACCGTGCCCATGGTTCCCAGAGGCCGTTCATGACTGAAGCAATGCTAGCCTTTCATCCTTTCACACCTTAGGAAGTGGACAGAAGCGGATGAAGAAGAGAAAAAAAAAGAATGGGGGAGAAGTAAAGACAATGGAAAATTAGTTGAAGCGAGTACCGAGGTCCAAGGTAGGAGTGATCCCCTAAAATGGGCCCCAGTTCCGTCTCTTAAGCCCCACCCCCCTCCCAATGAGCAAGGATGGGGGGGGGGGGATGCTGGAATAACAGCTGTTATATTCTTTACCTACAGAAACTGGGGTTTATTTGCCAGCTATTATTCATGTGCATGGCCATGTCGATCAACTGCTCTGGCTCCTGGCTAGCTTTGACTGGCTTAGGCTGTACTGTGTGGGAAATACTTGCCTGGTCAAGGTCTATGACTATACCTTGCACAGGGGTGAGATCGATCGTGTGGACTGACCTTCAAACGCTGAACTACAACTCTACCGCTGTTATAGTTATTGTTTGGCTTTGTCGTATGACATTAAACTGTTCACACAAGGTTATTTAACAACGTTTCTTGTTATTTCGACTTTATTGGAACCTATGCTGTGAGTCCTCAAGGGCCAGAATCCTGCCTCGACGGCAAGAAATCCCAAAGCTACTTTTTTGCTCACCAAAACGGATAAAGGAAGACGCCATTATGTACTCGGCAAGGAGAGAGGAGATACGTAGCAGACCAACAAAACATGTACCACTAATGCTCCACCAATCTTGCAACCAAATGGTGAACCTGTGTAGAAACTAATGATAACGCAACACAAGACGCCAGTTTAATAGCAATATTGTGATGGTAAACTACAGATTGAGAGGAGCCCACATGTTAATGAAACATAACTCACGCCTTAGAATAACAACATGCATTCAGTTAATAATGATAAGAAGCGTAAGCGAAGTGAATGTGATGGAACTGTCCCAACCCCTTAATGCATAACTACAGGATCCACCATTTAATATAATGCGTCAAGTACGATGCGGCTATTTGGTGAAGTTATGTTTCAGGAAGGGTTCAAGGACTAGATTCCGAAGTGACTCCAGACCTGTTTGGACAGAACTGAGCTCATGCGACTTCAGGGCCAAATTGGCCAACTTTGACTCAACTTATGGGGCAGTCACATTAGTCTTGTCTCCTTCAGGATCCTCACAAAAAAACGGGATACTTTAGTGGCCTCGATGTTCACCAGGTTAATGTTTACAAATCAAAATAAATGTGCTAGACATCAAAGGTCATATATAGCACTATAGGCAGGTGAAGTGATGCAAAGGGTAGATTTTAATGAATGAATTTTATACATGTCAAGAGTCATATAACATTTCAGGGGGGTATGGCATTGAAAGGGGCAAAGAGTGAGGGTAGAGAGGATGAGTAAATGGGCTAAGGTAAGGATTACAAGGGTGATTAGATCAAACTTGTCGAAGGGAGAAGTGTGGGATTCTGCAAGGATGTCAGTAGGGATTAGCAAAAGAAGAAAGGGGGTTTAATGGCGATCAGATCATAATTTCTGGGTAAATGTCAGTTGGGGAGAATCCAGGGAGGGGGTTTGTTGTGACAGAGAATCACATGTGTACCCAAGGGGAAGCGGAAGGGATAATGAGGAAGGAAGGAGGGATGAGGCAGCTGAAGAAGGGGATAATGGATGTATCGGGAGGGAGTGGGAGGATGGGGTGTAGGGGGAGGATGGGTGTCGGTAGATACTTTGAGTGTAGTGGGAATGGGAAAAGAGTGAGTGGAGGATGGATGAGGTGTAGGCAAGTTATCTTGGGTAATTATTAGGCATTCTGTCTTCGAGAGTTTCTGAAGTGGAGGTTATTGGGTAGGTCTGAGAAACAATGAGGATAGGCGTAGTAGAGGAAGAGGTAGGTGGAGGAGAGGATGTGACGAAGATGGGGTGAAACGTTTAGACTCTCTGCTACAGGTAGAGTGAGGCTGGAGGGGGTAGGTGTCAAGGCAGCAGTAGAGATTGTGGTGTCTGGATTACGAATGCCAAAATAATTTGATTGGGAGAGGAAGGGGTAGAAGTGGAAACGTAAAATGGAGGAGTAATAGATACTGGGGAAGATATAGAAACATCTTGTGAGGAAGGGGGTGGGGAGGAGCGAAGGGCAGCACTGGAGTTGGCTTCTTGCAGTGAGCCGAAGTTTGAATCTTGTGAATTGCCATCTCAAACTCAAACTTGTTGTTAGGGCAACCCCTTTAGAATACATTATGAGAGCCACCACAACTGGCAAACGTGCGTAATTGTGCAGAGCAGTTTCATCGATCATGACCAGGTTGGGCACATCAGCCTGTCGAACGGCACTGAAGGGGGAGGTTGATATGGTCGGACAGAGAGGGACTCTCCGCCACTGTCAACATTAAAGGGGAGGTCTTGTCTACAGAAAGTAATTTAGGCAATATTTGTGAGGGGGCATACGACGGCCTTTAGAAGGAATGGTGTAGCATTATACTAATACTGCATCATAGTCCACAAGGCAGGCGAGAAGGTCTTCTCCACAGTCTGATAAATCCTTGTCATAGACAGGGCAGTTTCTCAGGGAAATGGAAATTAAGAATTAAGGGAGGAATGAGGCTGGGCGGGAATGGGTTTGCCAGTGAAGTCAGTTATGGTTACTAATGCTTTAGCTCGGGATTCGGATGTAAGTGTGAAAAGGCAGGAAGGAAACTTTGCATACTTGCTTTTGGGGGCATTGCTGGAAAAAGATAATGTTATTAGAGCAAGGGGCTGTAGAGTGGATCACGGAAAATTTAAACAGAGTATTTAAAATGTGTGTAGAAGTGGGAGTAGGAGGACGGGGACGTGTGGAAGAGAGTAGTGTTGAGAGAGGTAGTGCTGCGGAGGGAGGAACAATAAGGCTACAGAGTAATAATAAGGGAGGAGAGGGTAGTAGATGAAAGCTGTGGGGGTGGAGGAGACGAAGTAAAGGATGTTGGGAGAGGAGAAATGTTTTCTGGAGGTTGTGTAATGGCCTGGATGGATTAAGGTGATAGTAGATATTGAGGAGAGGGTAGTAATAGTAGTTTTCAGAGTCGTGGTCAAAGGAGAGCCTGAGGTCGGGGAATCAGGAGAGTTCAAATCAGTGGGGCTAGTTGGTAAAGGGGCAAGCCTCAGTACCCCTAATGAGGGTTCAAAATCTTCATTATCTTCAGACGAGCTTTTCTCTTACTCCCTACTCCATGTTTATGTATCTCCCCAGTATTTTTTCCTCATCCCACATCTACGCCCTCTCTTTCCCAGTTTGTTTTTTTTTTTTTCTATTCTAAATCCTGACATCACAATCTTCACCAGACACTTCCTCGGTACCTACCCTTCTTCTTCACCCAACTCATCGCACAAGACAAGCTAAACGTTCCACCTCATCACCTCACCCTCTGCTTCCTCTTCTCTACCTCAAGAAAACTATTTTTTCTCAGACCTATCCAGTCAAACTCACTTTAGAAACTCTCGAATACATTCAAAACAATCTAATCATGACACAATACAACATGCCAACATCTCCATCCTCCAATATCCCTACTCCCATTCTCTTTACACTCAAAGTAACTGCTGACAAACCCAGGGCTCGAACCTATGACACTTGAGTCAGAGGCACTCTCCCTATTGCATGTTATTAAGCAGATGTAGACAGCGGACACCTCACCTCGTTCCCCCCCACAGGGGGTTGCTGTCCCATGCCAGGTTCCCGGTGGACCCTCGCTGCTTATGCCCGAGAATGACCCAGTCTTCAGTTCGCTGCCCAGGTCACCAGCCTCCGGCCCCCCAGGGCTGGCTGGCCGGACACTCGACACCGCGCTCAGCACTTGCCCCAAGACAGCGTCTCGTGTGTTCCTTTTATTGTGATCAGGTCTGCGAGAATTAAAACCTCGAATTGTTTCACTGTAGGAGAGTCATTGAGGATCAATCAGCAGGCGATAAGGGTAGAGATGGATGTCTGAGATGTATGAGGACAAAAGGGATTTGCATGTGCAACCAGGAGGGAGTGGTAAGGATAGTAGGGAAGGAAGGAGTTTTGTTGTGGGTGGAGGAGAGGATAGTTTATGTTGGGAGGGAGTAGGGGGAATATAAGGAGGAGGAGGATGGATATCGGGAGTCACTTGAAAGTAGCCGAAATGAGGGAAGGGAAAGTAGAGGATGGATGAGAGAGAGGAACTTTCTCTTGGGTAATGCTTCGAGGGAGAGTTAGTTAGATTCAAAGAAGCTAGTTGATAAAGGGGCGACCCTCGATGCCCTTAATAAGGGTACAAAATCTTCATTACTGGCTATGGTAAGCCTGAAATACATAAGGAAGATAAAGGGTCTAGCCATTAGGGTCCCTATGAGGGGTAAGGGCTAGACAATTAACCAAGGGTTAATGGTTAATGGTTAAACGCAAAAGAAATGTGCTAGACATCTAAGGTCATGTAGCACTATAGTAAATGTTAGTGAAGGGTGGTTGAGTTAGTGATTAGTTGTTAAAGCTGGGCAAAGGAATGGGTGAGTGAATGGGTTAGGGTCGGGTGAGGTAATGTAAAGGGGTTAGATTAAGTGGAGGGTATATATGCGTTTGAGGAAGGAAAACAGGTTGTCAAAGCAGAAAGTGTGAGATTCTGTAAGGATGTCTGATAGGTTAGGAGATCGGTGTAAGGAGGATAGGTGGGGGAAGTAGAGGTACGAGCTGCTTCAGAACGTGGGCATGACAATATAATGTGTGGGACTGAAAGAGGGACATTACATAAGGAACTTAGGGGTGGATCGGATTGTGACATCAGATAGGAGTGTGTTAGACGGGTGTGGCCAATGCGTAAGTGGGCGAGAGCCGTCTACCAACGACCAGGAGATTGATAGTTTTACAGTTTGTAATTTATTAGTGTGGAGACTTGACCAAAAAGATTGCCATCGATTATACAAGGTCTTAAATTGTGGGTAATAATCCGTGGCTGGGATATGTGAGAAACGTGGTTGGTTTGATGTGGACATAGCAGCGTAGCATGTTCATTGCCGGGGATTCCAACATGGCTGGGCACCCAGCAAAATTTGATTCTTTTATGGCATGTGGACAGGTAGAACAACCAGATCTGGATCTTACAAACAAGGGGGTTGGTCGTGTGTATTGACTTTATGAGAGTTAATGAGTTACGGGAGTCAGTAAAAATTGTAAAAGAGGAAGAGGGGAGTGAGTATATGTGTTTTAAGGCAAAAAGGAGTGCATACAGTTCTGTAGTAAGGACACTGGATTCAGGAGGGAGGGGGTGTTTGAAAGTACGAGTTGGGAAGATTACTACAAAACCAGCACCGGAGGGGATTTGGAGCCGTCAGTGTAAACGAGAATACTGGAGGAATGAGTGGAGGCATGGTCAAGGAAATGGGCGAGAAGGACAGCAGGAGGAATATTTGAATTTGGTGGGTCAGAGAAGACGCAAATATGGGGGTAAGGTATAAGCCATGGAGGGACTGAATGGACAGAGAACGGGAGAGGTCGGAGATGGGGATAAGGGGAATGGGAGAGGAGGGTATCCATGCGAGTGGAGAAAGGAGTAGGTAAACGTGGAGAAGGAGCAAAGGTAGGAAGTAGGGATCGTGGGATAGTTAGTTCAGTGAGGGGAAGTTGGTGGAATCGAGCATAACATCGGAGAGAGAGAAGGGCACGGCGTCGAGAGAGAGATGGTATGCCTGATTCAGTGTACAGGCTTTAAACTGGAGAGGAACGGAAGGCACCTAGGGCTAAGCGAAGACCACAGTGATGGATTGTATCAAGATGAGCAATGAGAGAAGTTGAGGCAGAGGAGTAGATATGACATCCATAATCGAGAGTGGAGAGGATCAAGGTAACATGAAGATGAAGGAGAGTTTTTCGATCTGAGCCCCAGGATATACGGGATAGGGTTTGTAAGATTCGGAGACGGCGGCGAGCTTTTTCTTTGATGTAAAGAATATGGTCTCGCCAGGACAGTTTGGAGTAAAAAATGACGCCTAGGAATTTGCCAGAGGAACGGTATTGGAGTGGAGTGCCATATAAGAAGAGTGGAGGTTAGGGACCTACACGTGTGCGAGAGAAAATAACGAAGAAAGATTTGGAGGTAGAAAAGCGGAATCCATGGTTTGTGGCCCAGGAGGATACTGATGATATTGAAGATTGAAGAAATTGGTAGAGATATGGTATGGATGTGCCAGAGGCATAGATGGTTAAATCATCAACATATCACTAGTGATGATCGGGCTCCTGGTGGTAGAACTGAGACAATGTAATTTACAGCAAGAAGGAATGAAGTGGTACTGAGCACACTGCCTTGTGGGATGCCTTCAATTTGAGGAAAGAAGGATGATGTGGCAGAGGCAATTTTGACCTGGAAAGTGTGTTGGGAGAGGAAAGACTTTACGAAGACACCCATGTTTCCCCGTATGCCTAGAGAGGACAATTGTTGAAGAATATGGTACCTCCATGTCGTATCATATGCTTTTTCTAGGTCAAAAAATGTAGCTAGTACGGATTCATGGCGTGCAAATGCGGATGTAATATATGTCTCAAAATGAACAAGGGGGTCAGCTGTGCTTCGGGCACGGCGAAATTCAAACTGGGAAGGGGAGAGAATATTGTGAGATTCAAGATACCACATTAAGCGGAAGTTAACCATTCGCTCTAGTAGTTTGTATAAGCAGCTAGTTAGTGCGATGGGGCGATAGTCTTGAGGGAGGGTGCCCGATTTATTGGGTTTCAGGAAGGGGAGGATAAGAGCTTCTCGTCAATGAGAAGGAAAATTTCCTGATGTCCATATGTGGTTGTAAATTCTTAATAGAAAGGATAAAGATGGGAGTTGTCGGAGCATGCGGTAGTGAATATCGTCAGGGCCTTCATGAGTGTTGCGGCACGATTTTAGGGCAGCACTGAGTTCAGAGGAAGAAAAGGGAACATAATAGGATTCCGTAGAGGATAAGGTGAAGATAATGGCGGTACGTTCCTTGGTGGTCTTAATAGAAGACAAGTGTGGAGAAAGGTGATAACCACTACTGACCTGGCTGAAATAATCACCCAGTTCATTAGCGACTTGGAGAGGATCAGGGATGAGGGTATCTCGAATATGGAGATAGTTTATGGATCCGGCGCCAAACATTTGAGATAGATGTAAAGGATGTAATTGAGGAAACGTAATTTCGCCAGCTATTTGTTTTACTATTCCGGATTGTACGACGAAGACATGCAGATGCTCTTTTTAAAGGAGATAAGAGCTGATAGTTGATTTGGGGTACCTCGTTTGTAGCGGTAACTGTTCCAGGCTGCACGTTTTAAACGGAGTGCTTTAGTGCAATCAGAATTCCACCATGGAACACATTTGGAGGTATAGGGTCTTGAGGTTCGAGGGATAGCTGTATGGGCAGCTCTTAGGGCTGTAGTTATGAATTTTTTTGTAATTTCTGATACGGATGAGAGGGAGGATGGAGGGGTATGAATAGCAGAAAGTGAAGTGAAAGTTCGCCAGTCGGCTCTATCAAAGCACTAGCGTGGGGAGTTAGGAAGTGGTACATATGAAGTAGGGAAAGTGGTCTAGAACTGACCAGCGGAAATCTAAATGAAGAGAAGGGGAGCATAGAGAGAGGTCAATGCATGAAAAAGACTGCGTGCGTGTATCAAAGTGTGTGGGGCGATCTGAATTTAGAATAATAAGATCAGCTGTGGAGAGGAAGCGGTCTAGAGCTCGGCCACGGGTGTTGGTGATAGAATCACCCCAAAGAGTGTGGCGGCAGTTAAAATCACCTTCTATGAGGAAAGGTGATTGAAGTTGGGAAATTAGGTTTTCAAAAGCAACAAAGTCAATGGGGTGGGAAGGGGAGAAGTAGACTGAAATCACTGTGATCCAGCGGCGAAGAAAGATACGAATAACTGTACAAGGGACAGTGGTTTGAAAGGGAGGTATGACATAAGGTGTTTTCTGGTTAAGTATGGACGAGACTTAAAGGGAGTGTGGGGAAGAGACAAAATGGTAATTGGGGATTGGTATTGGAGGATGTGTAAGAAGTCTCTTGAAGGCATATAATGGATGGGTTATAAGAGGAGAGGTATGACGGAGGTCGGGTATGTGAGAGCGGAAACCGCGAATGTTCCAATGAAGGATAGTTATACTTTTGTTGATTTAGTGATAACGATTGCAGTACGTATTGGGGAATTTGAAGGGGAAGGAGCTAGAGGGTGGGATAAGGAATGAGAGAGGGGAGGTGGGGGAGATGGTGTTGTATCAGGAGGGGTATTAGGAGGCAGAGGGTCTGGGGAAGGGGATACTTGTGATATAAGGGATTCACGTGTGTATTTAGGAGGGATTGGAAGGGATAGAGGGGATGGTGGGAGGGGTAATATAGGCGGGACTGGAGGTGGGGGGGATGGGTTTTGTTGGGATGGGGTAGGAGGATAGGGTGTAGGGGGAATATGAGTAGGAGGAGGATGGATATTGGCCGTCACTTTGAGCTGGAGGGAGCGGGAATTGTAGAATTTGAAGGTGGATGAGTGTCCGTTTGGGACTCGATTATGTGGTTGGGGAGTTTTGTGAGATAAAGGTTTTCTTGTGTGTGTGTGTGGGGGGGGGGGGAGAGAAGACTGGTGTCTGAAGAGTAGGGGCAAAGAAAGGTGGAGGTGATTGTGGGGTTAGGCGAAGAGGGGGTGGAGCGTTTATTCTGTCTGCGGGTAGTGCGGGGAGGGAGAGGGGAAGGTGTTGGGGCTGTAGTAGAGATTGGAGTGTCTGGATTTAGGATGGTAAAAAAAAAATTGACTGAGGAAGGTAGGAGGTAGAAGAGGGGAAGTTAGATGGAGGGGGGGGGTAGGTTTAGGAGAGGTTATGGGAGCTTGGGAGGTAGGGGGAGTGGCAGAGTGAGCGACATTACTGGAGTAGGGAGTAAGAGCAAAACCTTGTCGACGTGCCTCCTGTCTGGCTTCACGGAAAGTGAGTCCAAGTCTGAATCTGAGAGTTGCTACCTCAGACTTAATTTGTACATGGGGCAGCCTCTATAATATACATTATGGGCCACATGTGCGTGATTGTGCAGAGCAGTTTGATCGGGTATGGCCAGGTTGGGCACATACCGGGCATTTGGCTGTCGAACGGCAGTGTTTGGCTGGGTGTCCTAGACGCCAACAATTTTGGCACTGACGAGGAGGAGGTTGGTACGGTCGGACAGGGAGGGATTTTCTACCTATGTAAACATTAAAGGGAAGGTCATGTCTACGGAAAGTAATTTTGGTAATGTTAGTGGGTTTCTTACGATGACCTCTGGGAGGAATGGAGTAGCATTGAACTGATGTCGCATCATAGTCCGTGAGACAGGCGAGTAAGTCTTCTCCACAATCTGACCAATCTTTGTCATAGATTGGGCAATTTGCTGGGGAGATTGAAACAGTTCTGGTGCAGGTATTGAGGGTTGGATGGGGTTCTGTAGGGATGGGATTGCCATATAGATCAGTTAGATTTGCTAATGCTATAGCTTGATTTTCAGATGTTACTGTGACGAGACGGGAGCGGTCGGGTCGGCTACGGAAAGAGACTTTATAAGTATATAAGTATGTATAAATAGCTCCCACATGGTTAGCTCCATTGTGGTGTGGCCATGCTGGCCCAAGCCCCCACGCGGTCCCAGGTGGCGCGCCCCACGCTACCCACCAGTACTTAAGGCTCAGGATGACCCAGGTCAAGAGAGTCACTTCAGAGATTTCCTGCCGACCGCTTATCGGGTCAGGCTGGCTCCAGCCGCCCCCCCCCCCCCCCCCCCCTCCGGCTGACGACCTAGCACTAAGCCTTTACCACGAAGACGTGTATCCCGCGTGCACCGGGTATCGGTCCGAATCACTGTGTTGTGAGCCGTGCTAACGTTGGCTATCACTCCTGTTTATCACTGTTTAAGGTGTTCTTATAGAGCCTAAACATTCTGGTAGCAGCGGGGTAGTTGCGTACTTTAGGCACGCAACAATGGACTCACAGTTTCCGAAATCTGGGTATCGCTCGGACCAGTCGCTCCCATACACGCAAAAGTATTCAGAACCTGTTGTGAGTACATAATTGGGCCATGTTTCCTTTCTTTTATCTTCCCCCTAAATGTGTTAAGCTGTATGTGCAGTTACGCTCACGCTGGTTTTGTTAGGTTAAAGTGCTAATTGAGAGCAAATGGTACGCTCTCCATTGCTGACCTCACATCGCATTACTATGTGATCACGGTATGGGTTCAAACAATAGGAATATCTTTCATTTATTACGTATTTGTTTAATTTTTCTCGTGATTAGAGAGTATATTGTTTCAACTGCATTGAATTTAGCGCGTTCATGATTTTACTGTTTTCATTAATATCATATCATTATTATTTTCTCACTACCCATTTCCCGTCTTGACCTGACCTCCGAGTGAAACCTATCAGTACATCTGCTTGGGACAGCTGTGTGACCTGACCCCACTTTCACTCTGAGTGATTGACACGGGTAAATGAATGTGAAAAACGGCTGGCATTTCCTGTATATTGTTTTCGAGATTGTTACATTATAGGATAACGCGTAGCATCCGTTAAATGTTAATAGTGACACCTTCTATCGGCGCTAGAGCGGAGCTTGTAACGAGAATTATTTACATTTTTATATAGCGCCAGGGATCTTCCCCTTATCATAGTATCAGAATGCCTGATTACTTGGGGTAGCATATATGCCTATAGATCCGCGCTCCGACGTTAGTTCGTTCGGCAACTTTTTGAGCCGGTGTGACCCACTGTTACGTCCGTTAAATTATGTAGGACTAGGGCTTAAGCTAGAATCGTGATTCGCTTATTAATCACAACCCGCTCACTCCTTTGACGTCGCTGCCATGTTTGGCATGCTAAATATCCGTAGAGCATTCAGTGCATGAGCGCCTATCACAGACTCGCAGATAGAGTCGGTTATTAATATTTTCCCAGCTCATTTCGCTTCATAAAGTACGGCAAATTAGGGTACAGAGAAATGAGCTGGGAAACTCACACACACACGCACGCACGCACGCACGCACGCACGCACGCACACACGCACACACGCACGCACACACACACACACACACACACACACACACACACACACGAGTTTGTCAAGTCGCGATGTGTGACTTGTGACATACATTTCTTCTCTGCGTTACGACAATTGGTTCGAGTAAATCCTTGCGGATGCCTTTGTCATTTCCCTTATTTACCCTCCTGTCTATCAGAGACGGTTAGCAGTTCAAGCTAGGTCCATGAGGACCGCTGTTACCGTCTCTCTCTCCTATTTTTTTCCTTAACTTTGTGAATATAAAACAAAATGAAAAAAAAAAGAGAAGACGAAAATAACGAAAATACAACCATAAAAACTGCAAATTATATAAATAATCGGCTAGTGGCGCTTAACATTCCCTCTTCTCTGTTGTCTTTCTTTTCTCTTACTATTTTGGCCCTTATGTGCAGAAACGGTCACCTTCGGACGCTGTGGAAAACGTCACCGGGAGATCGCCAGAAACCGAGAAAGACTAGGATAATTACGCCCGTCGATCCAGTGAAGGACCAGAAACTCGCCAGAGCAGGTACCAGTCGACCCATAATGCTGTGAACTTGCCTGGACACCGCAGATCCACTCAACGACCAGTAGCTCGAAGAGGACGCTTCCTGCCGGACGCCCGTGATCTTGAAGAGGACCTGGATGAGATCTGCGGGAACGTGCATTGGGCGAGTAATCCGTCGAGTTAGGCCTGGTCGAGGACTACGAGGACGAATCCGAAGTCAAGGAGGACTTGTGCGAGACCTTCGAGGACGTGTGGATGTCGAGGACGAACGGATTTACCAGGGACCAAGATGAAGATGACAACAGGGACGAGCAGTCACAAAGATGCATCAGGGACAGCACATGCAAGAACGAAGTGTTTACAAGTCAAAAACCAGCCATGTTGGATCACCCTTGAAGGTAAATATCAGGCTCCTCGAGGGCGAGGCGTTAGTAGGTAGCCGAGCTATATAAGTATGTATAAATAGCTTCCACGTGGTTAGCTCCATCGTGGCCATGCTGGCCAAAGCCCCCACGCGGTCCCAGGTGGCGTGCCCCACGCTACCCACCAGTACTTAAGGCTCAGGATGACCCAGGTCAGGAGAGTCACTTCAGAGATTTCCTGCCGACCGCTTGTCAGGTCAGGCTGGCTCCAGCCGCACGCCCCCCCCTCCGGACTGACGACCTAGCAATAAGCCTTACCCATGTGAATATCTGTGTTGCTTACACTTCTGAAATAAAAGAGGTTAAGCCAACCGTCCCTTTCACTACTCATGCTAAACCATATGTTTAAGGTGTTAATGGCCTTTACAGACTTTGCCTACTTGTTTTTGGAGATATTGCTGGAAGAGAAGGGTGTTGTCAGAGTAGGGAGCTGTGGGAGGGATCACGAAAAATCGGTCCCATTTGGCTGGGCTAAATAGAGTATTTAAGATTCTTGTAGAGGTGGGGGTAGTAGAAGGGCGGGGGCGTGTGGAGGAGGGAGTAGTGTTAAGGGGGGTAGTGTTATGGGGAGGTGGGCAATAAGGCTGTAAGGTAGTAATAGGGAAGGATGGGGTAGTTGAAGAAGGTTGTGGGAGTAGAAGTGTTGAAATTGAGCATGTTGGGAGAGTAGAAAGGTCTCCTGGGGGTTGAGTGTTGATTAGGGTGGATACTGTACTAATAGGCATTGAGGAGTGGGTAGTTGTTGTAGTGTTCGGAGCCGTGGTCAAAGGAGAGCCTGGGGTCAGGGAATCGGGAGAGTTTGAATTATTGGGGCTATTTGATGAAGGGGCAAGCTTCATTGCCCCTAAAAGTGGAATTACATCATTATTGGCCATGGTAAGCCTGGAGTATGTTGGGAAAAAAAAAAACAGTCCACCCCTCAGGGTCCCCTTGAGGGGTAAGGGCTAGGTAAAAACAGGGGAATACCGTGCCCATGTCTCCCTCAGGCCGTTCAGGACTGGCACAAAGTCAGCCTTTCATCCTTTCAGCACGGCTGTCACACCTTAGAAAGTGGATAGTAGAAGGGATTGGTGAAGGGACTGAAATGGAAAAGTAGGAGTGGAAATAAGACCATGCAAAAATAGTTGAGTCGAGGGCTGGGTCCCAAGGTTAGGGAGTTCCCCATCATTGGGTCTCAGTCTCCACCTCCTAAGTTCCCCCATGTCAACAACGGGCAAGGGATTGGGGGGAATTAACCAAGGGAATACCATGCCTATGGCTCCTCGAGACCGAACATGTCTGACACAAAGTCAGCCTTTCACCCTTTCAACACAGCTCTCTTAGGAATTGGATAGGGGAAGAGTTGGGGAAGATAAGAAAATAAAAGGGAAAGAAAAAAGGACCATACAAAATTGGTTGATTTGAGGGTTGAGGCCCAAGGCAGGGGTGATCCCCAGCATTGGGCCTCAGTCTGTCTCCTAAGTCCCCCCCCACAAAAAAAAAAAAAAAAAAAAAAAAAAAAAAAACATGGGCAAGTATCAAAGTATACTTTGGAAAATAAAACAAAATTAAATATGGGAATATTTACTTTTCTCAATGAACATGGAGATATATATTGGACCTCCTATGTTTTTCCTTTGTATAATCACCTAAAATATACCCAGGACTACAAGTGCTGTTTGAAACAGGTAATATGATAGCAGAGAAAGGAGAAATAAGAGAGGTGAGGAGAGATGAGGAAAGATGTGACACAAAGACAGAAACAGACAATCAGGATTAAGAACTGTAAAATACTTTACACAAAAAATGCAATTACAGTCTTAAAGAAATAAAATCAGAATGAGATTTCAGAATATACTTTTGAAAGTTCAGAATATACTTTTAGATGATTTTACCAAATGGTCATGACAGCAGCAAGGGAAAGGAATTACCTAATTCAAAAGTTTAGGGTGGTATTGCTGACCTCCTCAGAACTCTTTCCTTGCTGAATAAATACAATCAAAACCATTTACTTCGGCCAGAGACTGAAGCTGAAGTTATTATGTCAGATCACAAGATCACAAGGATAAACTTGTTCTACAAATTAAAAATAAAATGTATCATCATAGTTTTCCTTGTTGTTATTTGGGTTTTTATTGTGAACTGAGAGGTATAAGACTAGTGGACACAGGTATTGCCGTGAATATGCCATAATACAACATATTTTCGTAGGTGATATATCATCACTAAAATCAACATTAAACACCTGAACCCTCAAAAAAACATAGTTCGAAGTTTAATAATAAAACTACTCACAACGTAGATTACCTAAATAAATAAACACAAACAACATGAGGAAAAAATATACATAAAAATACCCAAAATAAGCTGGCAATTAACAGAAAAATATGAATTCCTCATTATGTAAAAAGCACATTTGCACAAATGTCCACTAGAAGACCAACTGATATGTTATCACAGGAAATATATAATTCTGTTCTGAATAATAAAGAAAATGTTCATATACTGGGACTGAGAAAAGAAAAAAAAAATCTTATATCTAAGAATTTACATCATATTTGTGTATTATAGAAAATGTATGATAATCAATCAAATATAAATAATATATAGATCAGGAGTGTTTATACGTGTGTGTGTGTGTGTGTGTGTGTGTGTGTGTGTGTGTGTGTGTGTGTGTGTGTGTGTGTGTGTGTGTGTGTGTGTGTGTGTGTGTGTGTGCGTGCGTGTGTGCGTGTGTGCGTGTGTGCGTGTGTGCGTGTGTGCGTGTGTGCGTGTGTGCGTGTGTGCGTGTGTGTGTGTGTGCATATACACATATATACACATATATATACATATATATACATATACATATATGTATACATATATATACATATATATACATATATGTATACATATATATACATATATGTACATATATGTACATATATGAATACATATACATACATATATATACATATACATATATGTATACATATATATACATATATATACATATATGTATACATATATATACATATATATATACATATATGTATACATATATGTACTTATATGTACATATATGTACTGACTAGTATCTCCAAGTAATTGCTAATCACTCTGTATTTCAGTGTATACAAATATTCGCTTGCCCTGACAAGTGTCAGTTCTACAAAATAATATTGCTTTTTAACTATCTTTCAATAAATATCAGAATGACTCAATATCACCACCTACTTTCAACATGAATGGTAACCTGCACTTTCCCTAATTAATTAATAATGTGATAAGGAAAAAATGCCAATCACCCACTCAAAATGAATAACCCACACTCTATTCCTTAGAATATCCAATAATATATAGATGAGCTATGCATGTAACATACTCCCATTTCATGAAACTAAAAGATTCATAATTCTTTAAAAAGAAAGAAAAAAAAAGTAATAATAAAATAAACACTGGTATACTTTTTTACAAAATCTTGTAAGATTATTACTATGCAATAATATTTTTACAAACCATGTGAATCTTTCGTTTACATATTGGGCATCTTGAACCACTGTTCAGTAGTCTTCTGGCACACTGGTAACATGTGGCCTGATGAGAAAGGCGGCCATGGATAATTGATGCATTTTTTGGTCTCAGAAAACAGACTGAACACATGATAGACAGTCCTGATGGTGGTTCCTGGACATCCGTACTTGACCCACTACTCATATTTGCCACTATAGCCTCCATCAGGGCTTCCTTAACAGGTGCAGATGAAAGGAATGGTTTACTGTCTGGTGATTTCAACCATTCCTTCCCAGAACTGGATTGCAAGAATTGGTAGAAGCTCTTTGCTTGCTCCTCCACATCTTCTTCACTCTCTTCTTCACTTGAGGATTCTAGTTTAGCTCGCTTGGAGGGTTTACCTTCTTCCTCTTCTGCAGGCAGGGATTTTCGCTTTCGACTCTGTGAATCCTCTTTGGTTTCTCCTGCTTTCAAGACTGAAGCTGAGGTTGTGCTCAAGTTTTCACTGGTGTTTGGCTGCTTTTCTGTAGAGCCTGACTGAATTGTCTCTTCAATTTCTGTGTCAGTCTGCTTATCTATTTTTTTATTGTCTGCCATAATGAACTCGGGAATGAAGTCTATGAAACTGTCTTGGGAAAGACAGACCCCAGAATCCTGTGAACTATGAAGATCTATAGAAAGACTTCTTACAGGTGATGAACTGACCGAGATAGTTGAGGCTGTTGAAAGTGTTTTAGTTAAAACTCCAAAATCCTGAACTTCTTGGCTACTATCACTTGTAAAAGATGTTGTTGACTGTTTTTCATTTGTCTCTGGCATGCTTTGAAGAAAGTTCACATCTTCAGACTTGACTGAATCTGATCGTAACCTAGACCTCTTTCTTGGCCTTGGCTTCCTTTTCCTCCTGCGTTTTTTGGGTCTGTCTGGTAACCAGTTTTTCCTTATCTGAAATTTGAAAGATATTAATAATCAAAAAGCCTGAATATAATTTTTCAAAAGCTACACATTAAATACTTCAGTGTGTACAGTAGAAATATATTAAATATATCATAGTATACTACAGGTTAAGTTATTGTAATCATTCTCTGAATTATTCCTAAAATTCAATATTTACTTTTTTTTATGCTATAATCCTAAAGTATTAATGTTTATGCAAACAACTATAGGATACCAATAAAGAAAAGTTTTTAAATTATTCATGTAAACAACCACTGCAAGTCAATATGATAATCTGTATTTAACATTACTGAAACCTGTTGCACAACACAGTTGCAGCCTTCTGTATAAAAAAGTACCGTGTTAGACCTATTTAATAATAGAAACATCTGGTTGGTTGTCATTAAGAAATATACCCACAGAACATGAACTTGATTAGTTACAAGCATTTTCAACAATTATTCATAATAAAACACTGTCAATATCACTATATGTCTATACAACTGAACTCTAGGGTTCATATATAGATTAATAACAGATATCAAAAGGAAACACAAGTCCTATCCATATTTATCATTTATATATGAGTCATATCAATTAACCCATTGGACCCTGATACTTCATTGCTATCACGTGGCCCAAAGTACGGGCATTAGGCT
>NC_061834.1:26894942-26899942 GCF_019202785.1 Penaeus chinensis | reverse complement strand
GAAACACCATTTCTGTCACTCCCTGATCAACACCATCACTATCTTCTAAATCTTCCTACCATACTTACAATATTCTGAAATATTTGTTTGGTCAAATTTATTAGCACATTTCATATATCTTTCTTTTTATAAGAAACTAATATCTAATAAAGCCACACTTTTGATTCAAACTATAGGTACTTTTCAAAATTCTATGACTACATTGCAATTCAGTGTCTCTCTTCCAGCTCTATATATTACAGTTATTTTTCAATGACTGAAACAATCTTTTTTTTCATGAGATTATTTATCAAATCTTCAAAATACTTTCACAATTTGTGCCATTGCAAAATCCACTTAACCCAAAGATTGCAGAAAAATAGACCAGCTAGGCCATTACTGTGGGGCTGTTAAGAGGCATCAGCAGTTTGCCCATTTGCAACCCTCCTGTTCAGTATTTTAGTCACCACTTTCAGCAAGTATTATTTTTTGCTGTTATCAATTAAATGTAAAGAAATAATTAAATGGTTTCCATCACTTTATGCGCCTGTATCTAATCGTGACGCAAAACATATGATACCACTACTATCAGAAAGAGAAAGCTTCTCCATCTACTTGGTGGTACAAATAGGTTATGATGTGATGCCATCTGAATTTCAGTCCAGGGCATCTATAGCATGGTAAGATATCCTCTGCAACTAATGGGTTAATTTGTGGCTTCTTACCCTGTATCTAATCGTGACACAAAACAAATGATACCACTACTATCAGGGAGAGAAAACTCCTCCATAATGTTAGGAAATGTTGGGAAAAAATTAAATGGTTCTCATCTTTTTATGCGCCTGTATCTAATCGTGACGCAAAACAAATGATACCACGACTATCAGAAAGAGAAAGCTCCTCCACCAACTTGGTGGTGCAAATAGGTTATGATGTGATGCCATCAGTATTTCAGTTCAGTCCACCCATAGCATGATAAGATATCCTCTGCAACCAATGGGTTAACCCAGGGCTTGTTAGCTGGTATGGTTTCAGCTCAGGATTTAAAACAGTCTTTCCCTGAGTATTTTTCTTGTGCACCAACACATTATGTACATTCACTTGTACTGTGACATCTGACCTCTGTCATGCACAATTTTTGTCTATGTTCAGGCACCTTTTGTATTCAGCTACATATTGTTCTAAGGATAAATATCTCATGAATATAGATTTTTCTCAATGACTCAACCTCTATAACACAAATTTAAAAACTAATGATCATAAAAATTTAGTGACTTTCTTGTAAAACAAAAAATAAAGCTGTATCTGTTATGAACTGCCAAAGGGAACTTATGACATCTGTCAGTAAACCAAATTATCAAAATGGATTCACTTAACACCTATAAGTGAATTTACTATACTTACAAGTTGGAAACATTTTTTGTATATTGTGACCTACACCTGAAGAACTATATCAAAAGTGCTCTTTACCCAACTGTAATAAGTTTTTCCTGCTCAGAACCGATCCACAGGCCAGAGTGCACATGCAGGCAACCACAAGAATAACACAGGCAATTGTTATCCAGATCCTTGCCTGTTTAGTTGTAGTATATACAATTTTCTATTGACTGAGGCTAAAACAAGGCTTTAACCTTTACCTTTGAAGGGCAGAAGCTCCTGAATGGTCATAACCTGAGCCAGACAAGAGAACAACTTGGAGTGAGCTGACTGCACATGGCAAGTTGCCTTGGTAATTGGGCCCGGATCCTTATAGTAAGAAAGGATGCTGACCATCTATAAGGAGTTACACTTACATCTTTAGTGTAGAAAGGTTATTTTTATTGAGATTTTGCCCAGGCTTTTAAGGATTTTAAATATCACATCCAAAGTTAACCCAATGCCAACGGGTGATTTCCTGATACTGCAAGCCCTCTCTTCCAGGTTGTGGCCCGGGCCCAGCTGCCGGGGGATTGTGTCATCACCCTAGCATGTGTGGCATGACCATGCCCCGGAAAACAGAACTGGTGCTCCTTGGCATATATGCACATGCCACTTGGAATATAGTCCAGGCATGCCATGGCATGTACGTACATGCCACCCAGTGGCTAAGGGTTAATGGAGTTTCCTTTTGCGTTAAAATGTTAACTTGTCCTATATATCCTCAACTTATTTAACAAATCCATTTAATGTAATTCTTGATCAAACTTTTGTCACATATATTTATTTATCTATCTTTTTACTTTGGGCATTCTCATTCTCATAATAATATTTCAGTTTAACAGCAATGTTTCTGACTTTCTTTGATTTGGAAGTCTGCAAAGACCAGAATCTTGATGACTTTTGCCTACATCATGCTGCACTTAACCCTGTGATGACATTTTTTTCCTGCCCCAAACTGAGCCACATGCTGGGGTGCACATCTTCAGCCAACAGCAAAAAATCATAAGCTCAGGAAATACATATCTATCCTCCTCAGTGTGCTTTTGGTTATGGGATAGATGATTTTCCCTTAGCTGATGCTAAAACAAGCCTTTAACACTACCTTTATGATGCCATAGCTTGTTAACAGCTATTTTGCCCACACACCTTGAAGGAGGCTGATTGCACGTAGTATATATCTTTACCACCCAGCAATTAGACAAAATTTGTTAAAGCAAGAATAGATGTCACCATTAAGTGGTTAAAAGGACTTTATCATGGATATAGTCTGATAGGTATTTTCTCAAATCCTTGTTTTCTGGCCATAACACAGACATTTTCTGTAACCCCCTATGTATTTTACCATTCCATCTTCCTTTTTATATTAAGCACTTAAAATATCAGGGAACAAAAATTTGACCATAGTAAATGAACCTATAATCTTACAGGAGACAGATTTCATATGAAGGCTTAAGGTGGGAAGTCATCCTGGCCCAATCTAGTTTCCATTCCAGGATCTGGTAACAATAAAGACAAGGTTATATAATGACACTACAGGAGCAAGTGTCACCATATTCAAAAAGTTAACTCTGACATCATCACAAAAGCACTATCCTAGATGCATCATGAAGTATATTTCAAAGGACTTATGCACTGCATGAGCTGCAAATGCATGTTGTGTATCCTGACAACTTCAATATAGTTTTATCTAGTAATATTTATACATCAAACTGATCTTTTAAGTTGATCAATTTTTATACAGGCCAAGATATACTAATATCCATGATCTATCCCAAAGAATACGCACTGCAGATTGGCGAGATCAGACAAAAGCATCAAGCACAATTCACTTCTGTTTATTTATACATATCCTTTTCTATCAGTCTTTCTTAATTTATAGTCAGCTTATCACTATATTTTCAATCCTCCTTCCACGCCTGATGGTGTTTGATCCAGGGTAGCATCAGAACCTTGAGGCTGGCCTAACTGCTCCACTGCTTTTAACCTTGCAGACCTATCCAACCATATACCTGTTACACCAGTCTATAACTGTCGGGGCATTCATGGAAATCCACAAACATTGGCATATGAACTAAAATCCTACCTAGCCTAGGGGGCTTCGGACCCACCTGATCGTCTTATTTCCCAGACCCCTACCGACTACCTATGGCTTGTGTTATTCACTGCCTACATAGATTATTTTATGAAAGTGGAATGTAGTTCCCTCCTCTCCTTTAAGATTTTAGATTTCCTGTATCTTGGAGCAGCCATTATGTAAATATATACCATTACTTTCATTAAAATACAATATGCTTTGACCTCTTTATTAGTCAAATATGCTATCTCCGAAACATTAGAACTGTTGTAGTACTATCTGCTTGACAGGTAAATTTACCAAGCAGGATGAGACAAATTAATGTTAATGAAAACCCCAATGACCTTCAAGAGATTTCCAAAAACATTTTCTTAACCTAGTAGGGTAGCAAAAATGCTAATTTGCCCATGCATTCTGTCTAATTTGTTATGAGACTCCCTTCTAAGTGCCAGTCACTTTTTTTTTTAGCACAGATCTGTATTAAATCAATATTTTGAAACCTGGGAATCAAGGTACAGAATCCTATATGTTTCAATTGTCCAGGTGGGTGTGTTAACTTGTGTAGTTTACTGTTAAGATTCTTTTCGGAGTTTTGGGAATAGTAACTACTGCATAACGACAGATGAAACAGAATTCAAACTAGACGACACGGCATTATGTTTTGCATATTATGTTACACACTAAATGTCTTGAACGTCAGTTAATAGCAGTAAAAATTGGCTTATCTCTTATCTGTCCCTAGCAAGGGAGTGATAACAAAAGAAAATCTGAAATAAAGTAACGGACAAATTAGACCAAAAGAAAAAAACATTAAATTCCTTACCCCTAATACTTTCAAGGCACTGTATCCCCATCACAGGCACATTCTCCAGTCACACTTAAAAAAGAAACACTTTTCTCCACAACCGGACGATTCACACTGTATATCCTCCTCCTCCTTCTGATGTTTCTCTCAACTGACGGGCGCTTACCTCTTCAACTCTTCAATTATACCTCGGAAGTGGTGGCCACATCGTGTGCCAATCTCTGCAAAGGCACACGGTGAAACTGGTGATCGTAGAAGTGTCGCTACGGGTTGGAACAGGCGCTGAGGGCGGCCACGACTCTTTTCTTGATTCAACGTGTGTAGTGTACGCGGACAGGCTTGCCACATCGCGTTTTCATTCAAGCAGACATTCATAAGTTTTCGTGTTGTTTGTTATAGCATATTGTATTTTCACATTGATTATTATTATAGGAGATTATTTGTTCTATGCTAGGTGGTCTGCAGATATAGATATTCTATCTCATTGCCTTTTTTATTTTATTTTTTTGTGGTTGTGAAATGTGTGAGGACACGGTTGGCGATGTACGAGAATTGCGAACCATCTGCGGAAATGGTGCAACTAATGGTAATGAACGCTTGCTTTTGTCTTCAAAGTCTTATTAATATATATAGTGTTATTAAGTCTATTTATTATTTTATTAAATATCGTTTTGTGTCAATTTACAGCAACCAGTGAAGTATCATACACGATGCTAATTCTTC
>NC_061834.1:26887442-26889942 GCF_019202785.1 Penaeus chinensis | reverse complement strand
ACCTGGATTCAACCTCCCGGAAGTGTTCGTGTAACGTCAAATTAGCAGAAAGGTGGTATTAAACGAGGAGAAATTATATTATTTTGCTTTTTATGAAATATATATTTTTTTTAATGAAGTTAATTAGATTTTAAGTACTCCTTTACATATTACGACTCTTTTGTTAACATAATGTATGTACTAGTTAAAAAAAAAAAGTTGCATTATTTACAAGTATTTCGTGCATGGGGCTGACTTGGACTATGCCAGTAGTTTCACTTGCACTTGAAGAGCTGGTATATTCGACTATTTTATGCACCTTTAATTTTATTTTAGAAAGGTAAATAAGTGATGATTACTAAAAAGCAATCCCTTAACTATCGAAAAAACGCTTTTACAGGCGGCGTTCAGTCGTTTATGTTCAGGTTGTGAAAAGAAAGTTGGTATCTCTCTCTTTTTATTACGATGACATGAGGCCGTACGCGGACTTTGCTGGAAACCACGGCAGCAGAGCGGATCACAAAAGTGCAGATGAACCAACGCATGACTAACCGTGAATGCAGTGGTGTGGGTGAAGGGGCAGCATCGACTTGTGGCAACATGTGTTCCCTTCTATGCCACTCCCCGCTGCTGGATAAAAGTTATAGGTGGTCATGGATACAAGGTGTGTGTGTACCTGCGTGCGGAGCATTAAATCAAAACATTTACTCTAGCAACGGGGAGAAGTTTGTGTGTACGTTTGTGTATAGACACGCATACTTGTGTTTATATATACACATATATGTGTGTATATATGTATATATATGCATATATAGATATATATATACACTGTGTGTGTGTTTGTCTGTGTATGTATGTATATACATATATGTGTGTGTGTACATACACATATGTGTGTATATATATATGTATATGTATATATTTATATAATTATATATATAGACACGCATACTTATGCTTCTATAAATACACATATATGTGTGTATATATATATTTATGTATTTATATACATATATTAAATATATATAGTGTGTGTGTGTATGTATGTATATACATATATGTGTCTGTGTGTGTAAACACACACACACACACACACACACACACACACACACACACACACACACACACACACACACACACACACACACACACACACACACACACACGCACGCACACACACACACGCACACACATAGTTGATTTTAAATTCTTTATTCAAATGAATCTAATTAAATATTCGATATATATATAGTTGTTTTTTAGAATCAGTGTTCAATTGAATAATTACAAATCCATGTTTTAAGATACGACTGAAAGAAGCAGTTTTATATTCATTTTTATTGTAGCCATTATATAGCCACAACTTTGTACAGGAAGTAATACCGAATGCCATTGCTTGTAAAGGAATTTCCTGTCTGCCCACTGGCGTAAAAAAATACAGTTTACCTGTTTTAGCACTGATTCACTGTTTGCCTTAAATATGCGTGGGGATGCAATAATGTGATGCATTTACCTTGTAGCATCTAATGTCTTTGATTTAGGATTCTCAGCCCAGAACCTGTTCATTTTTGTCGAAGGCAATGGGAATCTGCAGTCCATTCTCGTCTTAGAAGTTTGTCACTTGTAATTATACTGTTCTAACATCATTAAAAACGCTTTGTAATGTAATCAATACAGGAGGTTGAGCAGCTACAGGTAGTTCAGGGTCCAGGGCTGAGTGTGGTTTGTGGCCCTGGGCTTTAGGTAATAGTCCAAGTTGGCAATATTGCATTCTGAATTTTAGCAAGAGAATCCTTTAAAAAACTACGTAAGAAACCACTGGTTATACAGTAAAAGATATGCACTAGAAAATTAGATAATACATGGATATATATATGTGTGTGTGTGTGTGTGTGTGTGTGTGTGTGTGTGTGTGTGTGTGTGTGTGTGTGTGTGTGTGTGTGTGAATCTATATATATGCACACACACACACACACACACACACACACACACACACACACACACACACACACATGTGTGTGTGTGTGTGTGTAATTTCTGTATATCTCAGATTCAGTTAAACCATTTTTTTATTTTTACATACATTGTTCTTCCTATGAAAAGTGGTAATTATAAGAAATTTTGCATCGTATAACTACTGCAAGTGAACACCTTATTCCCATAGAATCCGAATCTCAGAAAAAAATAAACACGGGCATAACTTCTCTTATTGCCTGAATTATATCAACAAATCATGTTACACAGATACATTTTATGCGCCTTTACAAATATATATATATATATATATATATATATATATAAACATATACACACATATATATCAATAAACATTTGATGCAATTAGCAAGTAATGAAACTATAAATCCCTATCTGAGGCGTGTAATAGGTCATGGAGTATCGTGCTCTGATTCTCCGGCCGGAGTGTATCATATTGTATCTTGGTAGAAGGATACACAGTGATACAAACCGGGAAGATGTTTCAACAGGTTCCAATAATGTGCGCGTAAAGGGCGAACATGTA
>NC_061834.1:26859942-26882442 GCF_019202785.1 Penaeus chinensis | reverse complement strand
CCACTTGAGCTACCCTGGAGCCCGGGGCCTCTTGTCTCGCTGGACATTGTTGTTCCTGAGTTCTCTTAACGTAAATAGCTGTAAAGTAAAATCCTGTAATTGCAGAACATTTGTTGTGCTTTGCCAGCACCTTCAGTGCTCTTGCTTTGCAGGTGACACGAGGCTACAGTAGTAGTAGTCAGCACCCCACCCCAGACCCGCAGCTCTCTTCTACACCAGGGTAGCCCTTGTGGCTTTGACCCCTGGGTAGGGAGGCCCAGTAGTCTGGGGCGTCATTTGGGCGCACTTTTTCTTTGGTCCTGAAATCTTTTCCTTTATAATGTGACTTTCCTGAGCCTACCGGAGTTCCTCGGAACTCCCGTATTCGCTTGGGGGGTGGGCATTGAATTACCGTCCTTCGCCTAGGCAAGTTCGGCGGTAAGGAAGTGTCCCACACATAACTCGATCCCTCTGTGGTACTGGAGAACGCAACCAGGCTTCCACTGGGGGGGTAGAGGACGAAAAACTGCCTTACTCTCTTAGCTATTGCTGTTAGGTTGATAACAAAAGTTAAGAGGTTTTTTGTCCCTTCAGGACTACGATTTTGAGGAAAGGGGTCGGACCTGGTCCGATACCCAGTATGAGTGATACCCCGGCTACCCCTTCTCCTCCTCAAGGAGGAGGGGCGACTAACGACCCTTCTAAGACCAATCTGATGACGAACAACGGAACCCCCACTAATGACAAGACGAGACGACCAATTTTCACAATCCCCACCCAGAATGCAAGGTTCGCGAATGTAAGATGCGTGAATGAAAATCAGTCGCTTCTGAACGTGAACCCCTTTATCATCAAAAAGGTCCTTGATGGTCAAGTGGACGGCGACTTTGATTTTGTAAAAAAATTGCGAGATGGAAGCCTCCTTGTAAAAGTACAATACAACTCCCAGATTAAGGATTTACTTAAGCTGACGCAAATTCATGATCTTCGAGTTAAAGTAACTATTCCTATTGGCCCAAATACCTGTAAGGGAGTAATCTTTCACAGGGATTTGAGGACGATGGAAGAAAGTGAAATTCTTGAGAGCATGAAGGACCAAGACGTAGTGGACGTTCATTGTATGACCAAGAAGGACGGGAATGTACGAACGAAAACTGGACTGTGTTTTTTGACCTTTGCTTTGAATAAAATCCCAGAATATGTCAATGTCGGTTATGAACGTGTTCAAGTAAGACCTTATGTCCAAAAGCCAATGCATTGTAATAGATGCCAAAAATTCGGACACACCTCATTAAGATGTATTGACAAAGATTCTTCTAAATTCACTTGCCGTAAATGTGCTGAGGCCCATGACACCATCACATGTACTAGCAAAATTTCCAAATGTGCTAACTGTGAAGGTCCCCATCATTCAGGATCTGCCGAGTGCAGCATCCTGAAGAAGGAGACTGAAACATTGGCATATATGAGAAAGCATGAAGTTAGTTATACTGAAGCTAAGAGGAAAGTGGAAAGCTTGACACACAAACCCGATACTTCCTATGCTGCAGCAGTAACTAACAACACCCCTAGTGCAAGTGATGTCAGTCAGCAGCTTGCAGCTAAGGATAAGGAAATTGCTGAACTTAAACAAACCGTTAAAGAACTAAACATTAAAGTATATCAACTGACAAAATTGGTCGACCAAATGGCTGCATCAACCCAGCCAAAACATCATAAGGAGGAAGATACCGAATCACAGTCCGGAGCGCACCTTCCCGTCCGGGCTACTCCTGTGAGGACTTCGTCTGGCTCGCGATCGGTTTCTCGAGAGAGAAGCAGGTCGCAGTCTGTCAGTCGTCTCCCTCGCCAGGAGGTGCAGGACATGGAGGCTTCTGTCTCCAAACCATCCCGTGAGAGGTCCCCGGGAAGCGAGGGAGAGGAGGCGCCTCCCTCCCATAAAAAGAAAATAAAAACTGGTGGACAAGGCACTTCCAAACCCCATAAAACGTAATCATCGCGTCAACCATTATACAATGGAACTGTCGAAGTATTAGATCTAAAGTAAATGACCTTAAATTATTAGCCTCGTCCTATGCTCCCGATATTATCGTTCTCCAAGAAACTCATTTGACAAACCTCGTCTCGGACGAGGTCGTATCGCTCAGGAACTACCATTTATGTCGGAAGGATCGTGAGGGTAGGGGTGGAGGCGGAGTCGCCATGTACATCCACCAAAGCCTCCCTTTTACAGAAGTGACTATTGATTCTACTTTGGAGTTTGTCGCATGCAAAGTAAAAATTAATGGCACGTATCTGGCTATATGTTCAGTTTACTGTCCGCCTGATAAAGTGATAATCTATGATGAGCTTTTTGCTCTTCAGGAACGTCTGCCACAAAATAAAGTAATTTTAGGTGATTTTAATGCTCATCATACGTTATGGGGTTCCCTACGGGTGGATGGTAGAGGTGAGCAAGTAGTTAAGTTGATTAACGAGTCTGATCTAGTCCTTCTGAATGATGGTAGTCCCACGCGGGTGGACGATAATACCGGGAATTTGAGCTTTATAGACATATCACTGGTCTCATCATCAGTAGCAGCCAAGTGCCTGTGGCACACCATTGACGACTCGTTGGGAAGCGATCATCTTCCTATCTTGATTAAATATTCATGCGACACAGTGAGAACGCCTTCAGCGCCTAAATTTAACGTAAAAAAAGCAGACTGGGTCGCCTTCACAAGGAGCGTCAAGCTCGAACTTGTTGGAGAAACCATTGATGATAAAGTAAGCAATATTCAGAATTCGATTATAGAAGCAGCTTTGCTATCCATTCCTAAAACTTCGACAGATAGCGTTAAGCATAGAGTTCCATGGTGGACACCAGATTGCCGCAGGGCGCTGTGCCGACGCAATAAGGCCTACAGGCTTTTCCAAAAAAACATCACAAATGAGAACTTTTGCAATTACAAACAAGCAAGAGCTAGGGCTCGTAGAGTAATAAGACAAGCAAAAAGAGACTCCTGGCGGAGCTTTGTCTCTACAATAAATAGCAATACCAAAATATCAGAGGTTTGGTCCACAATCAATAAAATCAATAAGAAAAAAACATCTTTCAAAATCAATAACATCATTGAAGAGGGAAATAACATCGATTCACCTAGAGACATTGCTAATGCACTCGCCAGGCAGTTCTCTCATACAAGCAGCTCAGCAAACTACCATCACGCATTCCTGCCCATCAAGGAAGCGGCTGAGCTGCAACCAATTCACTTTGCCACAGGAGATGATTTTGATTACAATAAAGATCTAACAATAGATGAGCTTGTCCGAGCCCTAGAAGCCTGTAGAGGAACATCCCCAGGCCCCGATGAGATTCGATATGAGATGATAAAGCATCTTAATCATGATGACATGATTAAGTTGCTAGAAGTGTACAATGAAATTTGGAAAAGCCACACTTTTCCAAACTCATGGCACTTCGCCCACATCATTCCCATATTGAAAGGAGGGGGTAATCCCAGATTTGCCATCTCCTACCGCCCAATTGCGTTGACAAGTTGCTTATGCAAGGTCATGGAACGAATTGTTAACAGTAGGCTATTGCATTTTCTAAATTCCAGTAATTTGCTAGTTGACGAGCAGTGCGGCTTCCGAAAGGGACGCCAAACTCTCGATCAACTAGTAAAGCTGGACAGTCATATTCAAGAGGCAATTGCCAAAAAAGATTTTTTGATTTCAGTATTTTTAGATATAGAAAAAGCCTACGACATGACATGGCGATATGGCCTACTCAGAAAACTTTATGCTTTCGGATTACGTGGAAACTTGCCTTGTTTTATACAAAACTTCATTTCTGACAGAACGTTTTCTGTCAAATTGTTTTCTGACAATGTCACTTTTTCGGACATTTTTGTCCAGGCAAACGGGGTCCCACAAGGAAGTGTCTTGTCACCAACATTATTTTTATGTATGATAAATGACATCTTACCAGCTCCTCCTCGGAATCTTAAATACTCACTGTACGCTGATGATTGTGCATTATGGCATTCCAGCAATAATGCAGAATTCTCAGCAAATCGCATCCAATTGGCACTGGATATGATTCATAACTGGGGCCTCCAGTGGGGTTTTAAGTTTTCCATTAGAAAGAGTATTGGGGTAATTTTTTCACGTAGGAGGAAGCCGAACATCAGGCTAACTCTAGACAACCACCCAATACCTATTCAAAATTCTGCAAGATTTCTTGGGCTACTTTTTGATAGTAGACTCAATTGGAAAGACCACATTGGTCAGTTAAAGAATAAATGTCAAAGAGCACTAAATTTATTAAAGTGCATTTCTGGTAACAAATGGGGAGCTGATAGACAGTCTTTGCTAATGGTATATAAAGCCCTGATTAGGTCTAAAGTAGACTATGGGTCAATCGTGTATGGCTCGGCATCGAAAACAAGTTTGAAAGGATTGGATGCTGTGCAGAATGCATGTTTGCGTGTGTGTCTTGGAGCCCTAAAATGTACTCGGATCGAGCGTCTTGAGGTGGAGTCAGGAGTACCTCCCCTCCGACTCAGACGCGGCCAGTTAGCACTGACCTATGCCGCAAAGGTGGCTCGAGACCCGAGCCACCCTAATGGCAATGGAGGCACTAGGCCCTTTGCCACGAGACTCCACGACCTCGTCGAGAAAGTCGGTATAGATCTCTCTACCATCGATACCCTGGTTCAGTCAAATATAGCGCCATGGGAAACCCCCAATTTTTCTATCATGGAAGCCTGGCTTCCATCAGCCAAGGCCATGGCGCCGGAGGGTGAGGTACGCCAGAGGTTCAGAGAGATCCTTATTAAACATCTATCCTTTTTTCATATATATACCGACGGCTCCAAGACAGATGAGTGTGTAGGTGCGGGTGTATGGTCGACTGAATGTGACCTAAAGTTTAGATTGCCGAATCATACATCGATTTTTCTTGCTGAACTATTTGCCATTGATAAAGCCATAGATTTTGCACTATCGACGACCCACGATAGAATAGTAATTTTTTCCGATTCGTTAAGTTCACTTAAAGCTATTAAATCCTTAGATACCACTAAAAATGAACTGCTGGGTAATATCATTCGTAAATTACACGGTGCCAACAAATCAATCAAACTAATATGGGTACCAGGTCACTCTGGTATCCATGGTAATGAACAGGCTGACAAACTAGCCGGGTCAACTGGCGATCTGGACACTACCATAGTTCGTACAGATCTCAGGTGTTTTGTGTCTCTTATAAAAGCAAAAATACATCTCCTGTGGCAAAGTGAGTGGACCAACCTCCAACTCACACAAAAAATAAAACCAACAATAGAACTGTGGGACACATCCCACAGGAAAAACAGAAGGGAGGAGGTGGTCTTGGCCCGTCTCAGGGTCAATGCCACCAGATATACCCACCTCACTCCCTATATTGAAAAAACCTTTCCTCCACAGTGCCCTCAATGCACCACCATCCTCACCATAAATCACCTGCTAACAATCTGCCCAAACTACATCAACAGAAGACAACCACTAAAAAATTACCTTAGAATAAATAACATAGATTTTACAACACCAAATCTGTTATCAAATAATGAAAAAATAATAAGTAGAGTAATCACTTTTTTAAGGGAGACAAAACTTTATGACCTTATATAGATTGATAGAATAAATAGGATCCATTGGCTTAATAACCTTGGCCACATGCCGCTGGTTGATAGCCAAGAAATCCAACAAACAAACAAACAAACATTGTTACACGACTCGTGTTCGAACTCTTGTAGAGTAAACACCCTGTCTAACGCAGTAGCAACAAACTAATAAGTCTTGTGCCACTTGAGCTACCCTGGAGCCCGGGGCCTCTTGTCTCGCTTGACATTGTTGTTCCTGAGTTTTTCTTAACGTAAATTGAAATAAAGTAAAATCCTGTAATTACAGAACCATCATTGTGCTTTGCCAGCACCTTCAGTGCTTTGTATTTGCAGGTGACACGAGGCTACAGTAGTAGTAGTCAGCACCCCACCCCAGACCCGCAGCTCTCTTCTACACCAGGGTAGCCCTTGTGGCTTTGACCCCTGGGTAGGGAGGCCCAGTAGTCTGGGGCGTCATTTGGGCGCACTTTTTCTTTGGTCCTGAAATCTTTTCCTTTATAATGTGACTTTCCTGAGCCTACCGGAGTTCCTCGGAACTCCCGTATTCGCTTGGGGGGTGGGCATTGAATTACCGTCCTTCGCCTAGGCAAGTTCGGCGGTAAGGAAGTGTCCCACACATAACTCGATCCCTCTGTGGTACTGGAGAACGCAACCAGGCTTCCACTGAGGGGGTAGAGGACGAAATACTGATCTACTCTCTTAGCTATTGCAGTTAGGTTGATAACAACAGTTAAGAGGTTTTTGTCCCTTCAGGACTACGACTTTGAGCAGAGGGGTCGGACCTGGTCCGATACCCAGAATGAATGACTCCCCGGCTACCCCTTCTCCTCCTCAAGGAGGGGGGGCGACTCATGACCACTCTCTGACAACGAACAATGGTACCCCCACTAATGACAAGACGAGACGACCAATTTTCAAAATCCCCACCCAGAATGCAAGGTTCGCGAATGTAAAATGCGTGAACGAAAATCAGTCGCTTATGAACGTAAACCCCTTTATCATCAAAAAGGTCCTTGATGGTCAAGTGGACGGCGATTTTGATTTTGTAAAAAAATTGCGAGATGGAAGCCTCCTTGTAAAAGTACAATACAACTCCCAGATTAAGGATTTACTTAAGCTGACGCAAATTCATGATCTTCGAGTAAAAGTAACTATTCCTATTGGCCCAAATACCTGTAAGGGAGTAATCTTTCACAGGGATTTGAGGACGATGGATGAAAGTGAAATTCTTGAGAGCATGAAGGACCAAGACGTAGTGGACGTTCATTGTATGACCAAGAAGGACGGGAATGTACGAACGAAAACTGGACTGTGTTTTTTGACCTTTGCTTTGAATAAAATCCCAGAATATGTCAATGTCGGTTATGAACGTGTTCAAGTAAGACCTTATGTCCAAAAGCCAATGCATTGTAATAGATGCCAAAAATTCGGACACACCTCATTAAGATGTATTGACAAAGATTCTTCTAAATTCACTTGCCGTAAATGTGCTGAGGCCCATGACACCATCACATGTACTAGCAAAATTTCCAAATGTGCTAACTGTGAAGGTCCCCATCATTCAGGATCTGCCGAGTGCAGCATCCTGAAGAAGGAGACTGAAACATTGGCATATATGAGAAAGCATGAAGTTAGTTATACTGAAGCTAAGAGGAAAGTGGAAAGTTTGACACACAAACCTGATACTTCCTATGCTGCAGCAGTAACTAGCAACACCCCTAGTGCAAGTGATGTCAGTCAGCAGCTTGCAGCCAAGGATAAGGAAATTGCTGAACTTAAACAAACCGTTAAAGAACTAAACATTAAAGTATATCAACTGACAAAATTGGTCGACCAAATGGCTGCATCAACCCAGCCAAAACATCATAAGGAGGAAGATACCGAATCACAGTCCGGAGCGCACCTTCCCGTCCGGGCTACTCCTGTGAGGACTTCGTCTGGCTCGCGATCGGTTTCTCGAGAGAGAAGCAGGTCGCAGTCTGTCAGTCGTCTCCCTCGCCAGGAGGTGCAGGACATGGAGGCTTCTGTCTCCAAACCATCCCGTGAGAGGTCCCCGGGAAGCGAGGGAGAGGAGGCGCCTCCCTCCCATAAAAAGAAAATAAAAACTGGTGGACAAGGCACTTCCAAACCCCATAAAACGTAATCATCGCGTCAACCATTATACAATGGAACTGTCGAAGTATTAGATCTAAAGTAAATGACCTTAAATTATTAGCCTCGTCCTATGCTCCCGATATTATCGTTCTCCAAGAAACTCATTTGACAAACCTCGTCTCGGACGAGGTCGTATCACTCAGGAACTACCATTTATGTCGGAAGGATCGTGAGGGTAGGGGTGGAGGCGGAGTCGCCATGTACATCCACCAAAGCCTCCCTTTTACAGAAGTGACTATTGATTCTACTTTGGAGTTTGTCGCATGCAAAGTAAAAATTAATGGCACGTATCTGGCTATATGTTCAGTTTACTGTCCGCCTGATAAAGTGATAATCTATGATGAGCTTTTTGCTCTTCAGGAACGTCTGCCACAAAATAAAGTAATTTTAGGTGATTTTAATGCTCATCATACGTTATGGGGTTCCCTACGGGTGGATGGTAGAGGTGAGCAAGTAGTTAAGCTGATTAACGAGTCTGATCTAGTCCTTCTGAATGATGGTAGTCCCACGCGGGTGGACGATAATACCGGGAATTTGAGCTTTATAGACATATCACTGGTCTCATCATCAGTAGCAGCCAAGTGCCTGTGGCACACCATTGACGACTCGTTGGGAAGCGATCATCTTCCTATCTTGATTAAATATTCATGCGACACAGTGAGAACGCCTTCAGCGCCAAAATTTAACGTAAAAAAAGCAGACTGGGTCGCCTTCACAAGGAGCGTCAAGCTCGAACTTGTTGGAGAAACCATTGATGATAAAGTAAGCAATATTCAGAATTCGATTATAGAAGCAGCTTTGCTATCCATTCCTAAAACTTCGACAGATAGCGTTAAGCATAGAGTTCCATGGTGGACACCAGATTGCCGCAGGGCGCTGTGCCGACGCAATAAGGCCTACAGGCTTTTCCAAAAAAACATCACAAATGAGAACTTTTGCAACTACAAACAAGCAAGAGCTAGGGCTCGTAGAGTAATAAGACAAGCAAAAAGAGACTCCTGGCGGAGCTTTGTCTCTACAATAAATAGCAATACCAAAATATCAGAGGTTTGGTCCACAATCAATAAAATCAATAAGAAAAAAACATCTTTCAAAATCAATAACATCATTGAAGAGGGAAATAACATCGATTCACCTAGAGACATTGCTAATGCACTCGCCAGGCAGTTCTCTCATACAAGCAGCTCAGCAAACTACCATCACGCATTCCTGCCCATCAAGGAAGCGGCTGAGCTGCAACCAATTCACTTTGCCACAGGAGATGATTTTGATTACAATAAAGATCTAACAATAGATGAGCTTGTCCGAGCCCTAGAAGCCTGTAGAGGAACATCCCCAGGCCCCGATGAGATTCGATATGAGATGATAAAGCATCTTAATCATGATGACATGATTAAGTTGCTAGAAGTGTACAATGAAATTTGGAAAAGCCACACTTTTCCAAACTCATGGCACTTCGCCCACATCATTCCCATATTGAAAGGAGGGGGTAATCCCAGATTTGCCATCTCCTACCGCCCAATTGCGTTGACAAGTTGCTTATGCAAGGTCATGGAACGAATTGTTAACAGTAGGCTATTGCATTTTCTAAATTCCAGTAATTTGCTAGTTGACGAGCAGTGCGGCTTCCGAAAGGGACGCCAAACTCTCGATCAACTAGTAAAGCTGGACAGTCATATTCAAGAGGCAATTGCCAAAAAAGATTTTTTGATTTCAGTATTTTTAGATATAGAAAAAGCCTACGACATGACATGGCGATATGGCCTACTCAGAAAACTTTATGCTTTCGGATTACGTGGAAACTTGCCTTGTTTTATACAAAATTTCATTTCTGACAGAACGTTTTCTGTCAAATTGTTTTCTGACAATGTCACTTTTTCGGACATTTTTGTCCAGGCAAACGGGGTCCCACAAGGAAGTGTCTTGTCACCAACTCTATTTCTATGTATGATCAATGACATCTTACCAGCTCCTCCTCGGAATCTTAAATACTCACTGTACGCTGATGATTGTGCATTATGGCATTCCAGCAATAATGCAGAATTCTCAGCAAATCGCATCCAATTGGCACTGGATATGATTCATAACTGGGGCCTCCAGTGGGGTTTTAAGTTTTCCATTAGAAAGAGTATTGGGGTAATTTTTTCACATAGGAGGAAGCCGAACATTAGGCTAACTCTAGACAACCACCCAATACCTATTCAAAATTCTGCAAGATTTCTTGGGCTACTTTTTGATAGTAGACTCAATTGGAAAGACCACATTGGTCAGTTAAAAAATAAATGTCAAAGAGCACTAAATTTATTAAAGTGCATTTCTGGTAATAAATGGGGAGCTGATAGACAGTCTTTGCTAATGGTATATAAAGCCCTGATTAGGTCTAAAGTAGATTATGGGTCAATCGTGTATGGCTCGGCATCGAAAACAAGTTTGAAAGGTTTGGATGCTGTTCAGAATGCTTGTTTGCGTGTGTGTCTTGGAGCCCTAAAATGTACTCGGATCGAGCGTCTTGAGGTGGAGTCAGGAGTACCTCCCCTCCGACTCAGACGCGGCCAGTTAGCACTGACCTATGCCGCAAAGGTGGCTCGAGACCCGAGCCACCCTAATGGCAATGGAGGCATTAGGCCCTTTGCCACGAGACTCCACGACCTCGTCGAGAAAGTCGGTATAGATCTCTCTACCATCGATACCCTGGTTCAGTCAAATATAGCGCCATGGGAAACCCCCAATTTTTCTATCATGGAAGCCTGGCTTCCATCAGCCAAGGCCATGGCGCCGGAGGGTGAGGTACGCCAGAGGTTCAGAGAGATCCTTATTAAACATCTATCCTTTTTTCATATATATACCGACGGCTCCAAGACAGATGAGTGTGTAGGTGCGGGTGTATGGTCGACTGAATGTGACCTAAAGTTTAGATTGCCGAATCATACATCGATTTTTCTTGCTGAACTATTTGCCATTGATAAAGCCATAGATTTTGCACTATCGACGACCCACGATAAAATAGTCATTTTTTCAGATTCATTAAGTTCACTTAAAGCTATTAAATCCTTAGAAACCACTAAAAATGAACTGCTGGGTAATATCATTCGTAAGTTACACGGTGCCAACAAATCAATCAAACTGATATGGGTACCAGGTCACTCTGGTATCCATGGTAATGAACAGGCTGACAAACTAGCCGGGTCAACTGGCGATCTGGACACTACCATAGTTCGTACAGATCTCAGGTGTTTTGTGTCTCTTATAAAAGCAAAAATACATCTCCTGTGGCAAAGTGAGTGGACCAGCCTCCAACTGACTAACAATGTCAAACCTGAAATAGAACTGTGGGACACAGCCCACAGGAAAATAAGAAGGGAGGAGGTGGTCTTGGCCCGTCTCAGGGTCAATGCCACCAAAATTACACACCTCACTCCCTATATACAAAAAACATTTCCTCCACAGTGCCCTCAATGCACCACCATCCTCACCATAGACCACCTACTAACAATATGCCCAATTTACTCCAACAATAGACAACCACTCACCAATTATTTAAGAATTAAAAATAAAGATTTCACAACAAAAAATCTTCTATCCAACGATGAAAAAATCATCGGTAAAGTAATCACTTTTCTAAGGGAGACAAAACTTTATGACCTTATATAGATTGATAGAATAAATAGGATCCATTGGCTTAATAACCTTGGCCACATGCCGCTGGTTGATAGCCAAGAAATCCAACAAAGAAGAAGAAGAAGAAAGAATTATTGTTACACTCGTGTTCGAACTCTTGTAGAGTAAACACCCTGTCTAACGCAGTAGCAACAAACTAATAAGTCTTGTGCCACTTGAGCTACCCTGGAGCCCGGGGCCTCTTGTCTCGCTTGACATTGTTGTTCCTGAGTTTTTCTTAACGTAAATTGAAATAAAGTAAAATCCTGTAATTACAGAACCATCATTGTGCTTTGCCAGCACCTTCAGTGCTTTGTATTTGCAGGTGACACGAGGCTACAGTAGTAGTAGTCAGCACCCCACCCCAGACCCGCAGCTCTCTTCTACACCAGGGTAGCCCTTGTGGCTTTGACCCCTGGGTAGGGAGGCCCAGTAGTCTGGGGCGTCATTTGGGCGCACTTTTTCTTTGGTCCTGAAATCTTTTCCCTTATAATGTGACTTTCCTGAGCCTACCGGAGTTCCTCGGAACTCCCGTATTCGCTTGGGGGGTGGGCATTGAATTACCGTCCTTCGCCTAGGCAAGTTCGGCGGTAAGGAAGTGTCCCACACATAACTCGATCCCTCTGTGGTACTGGAGAACGCAACCAGGCTTCCACTGAGGGGGTAGAGGACGAAATACTGATCTACTCTCTTAGCTATTGCAGTTAGGTTGATAACAACAGTTAAGAGGTTTTTTGTCCCTTCAGGACTACGACTTTGAGCAGAGGGGTCGGACCTGGTCCGATACCCAGAATGAATGACTCCCCGGCTACCCCTTCTCCTCCTCAAGGAGGGGGGGCGACTCATGACCACTCTTTGACAACGAACAATAGTACCCCCACTAATGACAAGACGAGACGACCAATTTTCAAAATCCCCACCCAGAATGCAAGGTTCGCGAATGTAAAATGCGTGAACGAAAATCAGTCGCTTATGAACGTAAACCCCTTTATCATCAAAAAGGTCCTTGATGGTCAAGTGGACGGCGATTTTGATTTTGTCAAAAAATTGCGAGATGGAAGCCTCCTTGTAAAAGTACAATACAACTCCCAGATTAAGGATTTACTTAAGCTGACGCAAATTCATGATCTTCGAGTTAAAGTAACTATTCCTATTGGCCCAAATACCTGTAAGGGAGTAATCTTTCACAGGGATTTGAGGACGATGGAAGAAAGTGAAATTCTTGAGAGCATGAAGGACCAAGACGTAGTGGACGTTCATTGTATGACCAAGAAGGACGGGAATGTACGAACGAAAACTGGACTGTGTTTTTTGACCTTTGCTTTGAATAAAATCCCAGAATATGTCAATGTCGGTTATGAACGTGTTCAAGTAAGACCTTATGTCCAAAAGCCAATGCATTGTAATAGATGCCAAAAATTCGGACACACCTCATTAAGATGTATTGACAAAGATTCTTCTAAATTCACTTGCCGTAAATGTGCTGAGGCCCATGACACCATCACATGTACTAACAAAATTTCCAAATGTGCTAACTGTGAAGGTCCCCATCATTCAGGATCTGCCGAGTGCAGCATCCTGAAGAAGGAGACTGAAACATTGGCATATATGAGAAAGCATGAAGTTAGTTATACTGAAGCTAAGAGGAAAGTGGAAAGTTTGACACACAAACCTGATACTTCCTATGCTGCAGCAGTAACTAGCAACACCCCTAGTGCAAGTGATGTCAGTCAGCAGCTTGCAGCCAAGGATAAGGAAATTGCTGAACTTAAACAAACCGTTAAAGAACTAAACATTAAAGTATATCAACTGACAAAATTGGTCGACCAAATGGCTGCATCAACCCAGCCAAAACATCATAAGGAGGAAGATACCGAATCACAGTCCGGAGCGCACCTTCCCGTCCGGGCTACTCCTGTGAGGACTTCGTCTGGCTCGCGATCGGTTTCTCGAGAGAGAAGCAGGTCGCAGTCTGTCAGTCGTCTCCCTCGCCAGGAGGTGCAGGACATGGAGGCTTCTGTCTCCAAACCATCCCGTGAGAGGTCCCCGGGAAGCGAGGGAGAGGAGGCGCCTCCCTCCCATAAAAAGAAAATAAAAACTGGTGGACAAGGCACTTCCAAACCCCATAAAACGTAATCATCGCGTCAACCATTATACAATGGAACTGTCGAAGTATTAGATCTAAAGTAAATGACCTTAAATTATTAGCCTCGTCCTATGCTCCCGATATTATCGTTCTCCAAGAAACTCATTTGACAAACCTCGTCTCGGACGAGGTCGTATCGCTCAGGAACTACCATTTATGTCGGAAGGATCGTGAGGGTAGGGGTGGAGGCGGAGTCGCCATGTACATCCACCAAAGCCTCCCTTTTACAGAAGTGACTGTTGATTCTACTTTGGAGTTTGTCGCATGCAAAGTAAAAATTAATGGCACGTATCTGGCTATATGTTCAGTTTACTGTCCGCCTGATAAAGTGATAATCTATGATGAGCTTTTTGCTCTTCAGGAACGTCTGCCACAAAATAAAGTAATTTTAGGTGATTTTAATGCTCATCATACGTTATGGGGTTCCCTACGGGTGGATGGTAGAGGTGAGCAAGTAGTTAAGTTGATTAACGAGTCTGATCTAGTCCTTCTGAATGATGGTAGTCCCACGCGGGTGGACGATAATACCGGGAATTTGAGCTTTATAGACATATCACTGGTCTCATCATCAGTAGCAGCCAAGTGCCTGTGGCACACCATTGACGACTCGTTGGGAAGCGATCATCTTCCTATCTTGATTAAATATTCATGCGACACAGTGAGAACGCCTTCAGCGCCAAAATTTAACGTAAAAAAAGCAGACTGGGTCGCCTTCACAAGGAGCGTCAAGCTCGAACTTGTTGGAGAAACCATTGATGATAAAGTAAGCAATATTCAGAATTCGATTATAGAAGCAGCTTTGCTATCCATTCCTAAAACTTCGACAGATAGCGTTAAGCATAGAGTTCCATGGTGGACACCAGATTGCCGCAGGGCGCTGTGCCGACGCAATAAGGCCTACAGGCTTTTCCAAAAAAACATCACAAATGAGAACTTTTGCAACTACAAACAAGCAAGAGCTAGGGCTCGTAGAGTAATAAGACAAGCAAAAAGAGACTCCTGGCGGAGCTTTGTCTCTACAATAAATAGCAATACCAAAATATCAGAGGTTTGGTCCACAATCAATAAAATCAATAAGAAAAAAACATCTTTCAAAATCAATAACATCATTGAAGAGGGAAATAACATCGATTCACCTAGAGACATTGCTAATGCACTCGCCAGGCAGTTCTCTCATACAAGCAGCTCAGCAAACTACCATCACGCATTCCTGCCCATCAAGGAAGCGGCTGAGCTGCAACCAATTCACTTTGCCACAGGAGATGATTTTGATTACAATAAAGATCTAACAATAGATGAGCTTGTCCGAGCCCTAGAAGCCTGTAGAGGAACATCCCCAGGCCCCGATGAGATTCGATATGAGATGATAAAGCATCTTAATCATGATGACATGATTAAGTTGCTAGAAGTTTACAATGAAATTTGGAAAAGCCACACTTTTCCAAACTCATGGCACTTCGCCCACATCATTCCCATATTGAAAGGAGGGGGTAATCCCAGATTTGCCATCTCCTACCGCCCAATTGCGTTGACAAGTTGCTTATGCAAGGTCATGGAACGAATTGTTAACAGTAGGCTATTGCATTTTCTAAATTCCAGTAATTTGCTAGTTGACGAGCAGTGCGGCTTCCGAAAGGGACGCCAAACTCTCGATCAACTAGTAAAGCTGGACAGTCATATTCAAGAGGCAATTGCCAAAAAAGATTTTTTGATTTCAGTATTTTTAGATATAGAAAAAGCCTACGACATGACATGGCGATATGGCCTACTCAGAAAACTTTATGCTTTCGGATTACGTGGAAACTTGCCTTGTTTTATTCAAAATTTCATTTCTGACAGAACGTTTTCTGTCAAATTGTTTTCTGACAATGTCACTTTTTCGGACATTTTTGTCCAGGCAAACGGGGTCCCACAAGGAAGTGTCTTGTCACCAACTCTATTTCTATGTATGATCAATGACATCTTACCAGCTCCTCCTCGGAATCTTAAATACTCACTGTACGCTGATGATTGTGCATTATGGCATTCCAGCAATAATGCAGAATTCTCAGCAAATCGCATCCAATTGGCACTGGATATGATTCATAACTGGGGCCTCCAGTGGGGTTTTAAGTTTTCCATTAGAAAGAGTATTGGGGTAATTTTTTCACATAGGAGGAAGCCGAACATCAGGCTAACTCTAGACAACCACCCAATACCTATTCAAAATTCTGCAAGATTTCTTGGGCTACTTTTTGATAGTAGACTCAATTGGAAAGACCACATTGGTCAGTTAAAAAATAAATGTCAAAGAGCACTAAATTTATTAAAGTGCATTTCTGGTAATAAATGGGGAGCTGATAGACAGTCTTTGCTAATGGTATATAAAGCCCTGATTAGGTCTAAAGTAGATTATGGGTCAATCGTGTATGGCTCGGCATCGAAAACAAGTTTGAAAGGTTTGGATGCTGTGCAGAATGCTTCTTTGCGTGTGTCTTGGAGCCCTAAAATGTACTCGGATCGAGCGTCTTGAGGTGGAGTCAGGAGTACCTCCCCTCCGACTCAGACGCGGCCAGTTAGCACTGACCTATGCCGCAAAGGTGGCTCGAGACCCGAGCCACCCTAATGGCAATGGAGGCATTAGGCCCTTTGCCACGAGACTCCACGACCTCGTCGAGAAAGTCGGTATAGATCTCTCTACCATCGATACCCTGGTTCAGTCAAATATAGCGCCATGGGAAACCCCCAATTTTTCTATCATGGAAGCCTGGCTTCCATCAGCCAAGGCCATGGCGCCGGAGGGTGAGGTACGCCAGAGGTTCAGAGAGATCCTTATTAAACATCTATCCTTTTTTCATATATATACCGACGGCTCCAAGACAGATGAGTGTGTAGGTGCGGGTGTATGGTCGACTGAATGTGACCTAAAGTTTAGATTGCCGAATCATACATCGATTTTTCTTGCTGAACTATTTGCCATTGATAAAGCCATAGATTTTGCACTATCGACGACCCACGATAGAATAGTCATTTTTTCAGATTCATTAAGTTCACTTAAAGCTATTAAATCCTTAGAAACCACTAAAAATGAACTGCTGGGTAATATCATTCGTAAGTTACACGGTGCCAACAAATCAATCAAACTGATATGGGTACCAGGTCACTCTGGTATCCATGGTAATGAACAGGCTGACAAACTAGCCGGGTCAACTGGCGATCTGGACACTACCATAGTTCGTACAGATCTCAGGTGTTTTGTGTCTCTTATAAAAGCAAAAATACATCTCCTGTGGCAAAGTGAGTGGACCAACCTCCAACTCACACAAAAAATAAAAACACACATAGAACTGTGGGACACATCCCACAGAAAGAATAGAAGGGAGGAGGTGGTGTTGGCCCGCCTTAGGGTCAACTCTACCAAGCTCACCCACCTCACTCCCTATATAGAAAAAAAATTTCCTCCACGATGCCCTCACTGTACCACCACCCTCACCATACCCCATCTGCTAACAATATGCCCAAACTTCAACAATAGCAGAATACCACTAAAAAATTACCTAAGACAAAAACATATAGATTTTACAACATCAAATCTATTATCTAATGATGAAAAAATAATAAATAAAGTAATCACTTTTCTAAGGGAGACAAAACTTTATGACCTTATATAGATTGAAAGAATAAATAGGATCCATTGGCTTAATAACCTTGGCCACATGCCGCTGGTTGATAGCCAAGAAATCCAACAAAGAAAGAAAGAAAGATTATTGTTATTGATGTTATGATTATTAATTTGTCATTAAAATATTTTAGACAATGAAATGATACACAAGTCCCTTTCTTAAAGTGAAAGAAAAGGGTAAACAGGTGAGATAGTTAGTTTCTAATAACTGGCTATTTGGTGATTAAGAACTTGTAGAGCCATCTATGTGCAAATACAATAAATAAACGTGTATTGCAGTGGGCATGGCATGTATTCTTGCCACATGGGGCGAATGGGTTAATGTTATAGGAGATTTGCTATTCAATTAATATTATGCTCATTCCGTGGTTGTAGATGAAGGATACCCAACGTACTAAATTACAGTTATAGCCATCGTAGTGTAAAACCCAATAATCATTATACCATTAACTTATTATTCTGATAAGTTATTGGTAGAAGTAAAAATGGTATTATTTTGTTGAAACACAAATGTCGCGTAAATAGGAAACATTTCCGGAATTACACGTTAGACATACCTAAGGTGGCGTAATACCTAGGGGAGAGCGGAATTCCCGTCGAGTTGGAACAGCCGATGATGGCGCTGGGGGTCCCAAGAAGAGGAGCCAACAGCGAATTGAGGGGGGCACACTGGGCCATCTTCGCCGCACATGCTGGCAAGGTGTCGGTGTCGGGACAAAGAGAGCCTAAAAAAAACAAATAGAAATGCATTATTTGTACTTCTGATCGGTTTCTTTATATATATAAATATGCATATTTATGTATACACACGCACACTCACAATCACACACACACACACACGCGATGCACACACACACACACACACACACACACACACACACACACACACACACACACACACATACACACACACACACACACACACACACACACAAATATATGTACATATACACACACATATGTATATAAATATATATATACATATATATATGTATCATCATCATCATCATCATCAGCCTGGGTCAATCCACTGCAGGACGTAGGCCTCTCCCAATCTTTTCCATCTTTGTCTGTCTTGCGTCTTTTGCTTCCAGTCATGGCCCGCAAATTTCGTTATTTCGTCGCGCCATCTTGTCATAGGTCTGGCCCTTGGCCTCTTTATGTTACATATAATCCAGTCTGTTACTTTCTTTGTCCATCTGTTGTCCTGTCTCCGACATATATGACCTACCCATTGCCATTTTTTCTTTTTGATGCATATATAGGTATACATATACATACATACACACACATATGTATATATATATATATATATATATATATATATATATATATATAGCTGGCCTCCTTCAATCGATGTCAACTATGGTTTTATAGCCTGTACCCACCTCCAAATAGGTAAAGTCAATGCTTGGGCGAAAGAATGCGAGGAGCAAACTATTGCCCATGCAGCAAGCTCCCGCTCTCCACGCAGCTGATGGATCAAAAGGAACGGCATAGACCTATACCGCCTATGTTTATATACATATACAGTATATAGTACACACACATATTTATATATTTATATATATCATCATCATCATAAGGGGGCACATGGCCGCATCCATCCTTCGCTTCCACTTATAAGGGTCCCTCATGGCGTGCTTCCAGGCAGGTCCTCGGCCTATCTCTAGCTCCTCCGACAGGTCTGGTCGAGCTGCCCAAGCCATGACCTCCTAGGTTGTCCCACGGGCCTCCTCCGCCCAGGATTGTCTCGTAAAGAGACAACCTGATAGCCAGGGAAGTGATCCAGGTGCCCATATAGCCTGAGTTGGCGACCCCGGATTATGCAAGTAACAGGTCCCATGCCGGTCTCATGGTGTAGCCGTCAGTGTGACACATGATCCTGACAAATATACTCCATGATCCGGCGATTTGTTACAAAAAGCATGAAGACGATACTTCAAAGCACTAGATAGTATCCAGGTTTTGCTTCCATAGAGCAAAACTGGTGGTAACAAGGCCTTGAATACTCGTAGCTTGGTCCTTCTGCATATGTTCCAACATCTACAAATGCTCTTATTGATTGTCATATCTCCTGCTGCCAGACCAACCCATGAACTATGCTGCTAATGCATGTAAAGCTCTCTTTTTAATGTCCTCACCACAACTGAACTCAACTCAACTGAACGAGTTCCTCTGACAAGCCTCCAAAAATCCTTGATCTTGCTCTTGGTCCAGGCGACCTCTAGACCCAGGGGGATTTGACTCATTGCTAAATGCATCAAGAGCTCCCACAAATAATTCCAGAGATCAGTATAGCAACATCGTCGGCAAAGTTGGTGACGTTGATATTGCCCGGTGTTGCTCCACACTGACTCTGGATAGTAGCTCTTCCCATTATCCAGTCCATGCAAGTGTTGAAAGGTTGCATCACAGTTAACAGGGAAGAAGCTCGACAGGCCCCCACTAAATTTCACAGCACTTTCAGTAACAGTATATATGTTTGCTATTAAACCAATAATGTGTGTTGATTTTCCCCTAAGTTTTAGGATCCTCCATGGCAATTCGTGATGCACCCATTCAAACGCCTTCTTGAGGTCGCAGTAGGCTGCAAGCAGTCCATGACCAATATGGTCTTTTGTGGACTTGTCAGGAGTGAATCCAGACTGCTCCAGTCTGTGATGCTTTTTTAGGCGGTCAATGATCCATTTTATAAAAATGTGGGTGACCGTATATAAATAAATATATACATATATATATTTATACACACACATCTCTCTCTCTCTCTCTCTCTCTCTCTCTCTCTCTCTCTATATATATATATATATATATATATATATACACACATATATACACATGTATATCTATATATATATATATATATATATATATGTGTGTGTGTGTGTGTGTGTGTGTGTGTGTGTGTGTGTGTGTGTGTGTGTGTGTGTGTGTGAATATATATATACATAAATTTACATACACACACACACATATATATATATACATATATGTATATGTGTATATATATATAAATATATATATATATATATATATATATATATATATGTGTGTGTGTGTGGGTGGGTGGGTGCGTGCGTGCGTGCGTGCGTGCGTGTGTGTGTGTGTGTGTGTGTTTGTTTGCGTGTGTGTGTGTGTGTGTATAATTATATGGGTGTATGTATGTATATATATATGTATATATATATATTTATGTATTTATTCATATCTTCGTCTAGTGCTCTAGTGACAGGATGTTAAGAATGAGAAATTGGGTGTCGTGAAAGTCAGCAAGCTAAGGTCAAAGCATAAATGAAGCCGAAAGATGATTTTGCTGCATGAAGATAAAGCAAAGAAAAATAACAGGAGGGGAAGAAACAGAGAAGTTTACCGGAAAGTCTGCAAGAAAGATGCAAAAAGCTGTGGCAAGCCCATGAAGTATTGATGCATTTGAACATCAGAGAAAAACAATTACTTGGATTTCTTTACGGATTAATTGGAAGAACTTTCTCGAATGAAGAAGTCCCTGGAAAGAAGTTTGGAAGAGGAAAAGAACTAGAGTGAAGAAAGATAAGTTCCACTGAGGAAACTAATTATAGAATGCATGAGAGGGAATATCTGAAAGGCATTGGATGGACACGGGTGATACTGTAAATCTAATTAAAAGGGAAGATTTTTAGTAATGTAGAAAGCGCAATGTAGTTAAATCACATGGTAAAGAAAAGGGTTGGAACTATATAATGGGAAAATTCAACAAATAAACTAGGAGTAAAAAAATGGAGAAAATGTGCATAGAATTGATGGATCTTGGAAAGGATTGTGACTGAATTCCTTGCGGAGATACATGGGAGAAATATAATAAGTGCTACAGTCCATGTGGAGGAAAAATGTCGTGTTCGAATAGTGCGAGGATTCTAGCCAAGTGCATCGCGCCGCGAATCCTCATTCAGGCAATACATGTATGTAATTGTCCGTGCCGTCACACACACACATATATGTGTGAGTGTATGCAACATAAATAGGATAGTGTTGGAGACGCCACAATGTGGGGCAAAATGCAAAAACTCGGCTTCCAGAAAACATTTGTAACACTTCTTGTACTCTTTTATCTATACACTGTTAGCGTAGTTGAATTTTTTTTCCTGGATGCCATGTACCCTGCATTCGGATTAAAATATAACTTCTCACTGTCAGACTTCGACGAGGCAGAATATGCAAGTCCCGAGGCGTATATCCAAGAGGCAGCCAAGATCACGAGGACGGATAACCCCGCGCCCGCTGTCTTCGTCATGGTGCTCGTGACTGCGCTGAAGGTGCTGGGGATTAAAGGATTCAGTTAGTGCAAGTATTGGAAACTATACCTAGTGTTCGCAAGATTTGTATTAGTCCACTTGTTATGATTAGTTTTGTGGTTTACAGCGATTATATATATCCATAACAATAAATTACAGACTGACGTTGTCACTTTTCTTGGTACAGTACCATCGTGTTTTGTAAATGCCATTACCATCATCAGAATCACCATTTTTTTGATTGGCATTAATATTGTTATTGTTGATGTTATCATCATTATTATCATCACCATCATTATTATTATTGTTCTTATCATTAATATCATCACCATTATCATTACCGCCATTTCCATAACTTTATTTCACAGATTAAAATTTTAAACTTCAAATGTTAGTACATTGATATTATTGACATGGGAAGTACAACTAATTCAGTTTGGAGCTCACTGACAACTTCAAAAGAATGGTCCTCCTAATCGGGCTTCAGGGAGGCTCTATTAAGTCACTTTGCCTCTGGGATAGCCCAATACTGCCGTTCACTACGAAAAGAGGAACTGGTCCCTCAATCTATGAGGTTGGGGTGAAGCAAGAGCTGCTGATGGAGTCAGCGAAGGTGCTGCACATCAAACTGGGCCTCATCAAGCAGTCTGTGATGAAGCAAGACAGATTGCGATTACCGAGATCTTACGGCCTTGACCTGACAAACGACCCCCTCCCCTATCACATCGCCCTCTTAAACCGTCCGAGATCGTTCGCCTGGAATTCCGTGACAATCTCAGGCACAGGGCAGGCAAGGTAAGGTCGGGGGAATCTTGGCGGGAGGAGAGGTCGGGGTACAGAAGGAGAGGTCGGAGACACAGAAGGGAGACGTGAACGACCGTGAACGGATCAGCAGGGAGTTCAGCAGGCCATCGGAGGACAAGGGAAGGCGGCATAGCAGATGGCGGATCAACAGCTCTTTTATACTGTGCTAATATCTAATAA
>NC_061834.1:26852442-26854942 GCF_019202785.1 Penaeus chinensis | reverse complement strand
CCATCAGTCAGGATATGCTGAGTGCAGTATCCTGAAGAAGGAGACTGAGACATTAGCATATATGAGAAAGCATGAAGTTAGTTATACTGAAGCTAAAAGGAAAGTGGAAAGTTTGACACACAAACCCGATACTTTCTATGCTGCAGCAGTAACTAACAACACCCCTAGTGCAAGTGATGTCAGTCAACAGCTTGCAGCCAAGGATAAAGAAACTGCTGAACTCAAACAAACCGTTAAAGAACTAAACATAAAAGTATATCAACTGGCAAAATTGGTCGATCAAATGGCTGCATCAAACCAGCATAAACATCATAAGGAGGATGATACCGAATCACAGTCCGGAGCACACCTCCCCGTCCGGACTACTCCTGTGAGGACTTCGTCTGGCTTCTCGAGAGAGAAGCAGGTCGTAGTCTGTCAGTCGTCTCCCTCGCCAGGAGGTGCAGGACATGGAGGCTTTTGTCTCCAAACCATCCCGTGAGAGGTCCCCGGGAAGCGAGGGAGAGGAGGCGCCTCCCTCCCATAAAAAGAAAATTAAAACTGGTGGACAAGGCACTTCCAAACCCCATAAAACGTAATCTTCGCGTCGACCATTATACAATGGAACTGTCGAAGTCTTAGATCTAAAGTAAATGACCTTAAATTATTAGCCTCGCCCTATGCTCCCGATATTATAGTTCTCCAAGAAACTCATTTAACAAACTCCTTTTACAGAAGTGACTCTTGATTCTACTTTGGAGTTTGTCGCATGCAAAGTAAAAATTAATGGCACGTATCTGGCTATATGTTCAGTTTATTGTCCACCTGATAAAGTGATAATCTATGATGAGCTCTTTGCTCTTCAGGAACGTCTGCCACAAAATAAAGTAATTTTAGGTGATTTCAATGCTCATCATACGTTATGGGGTTCCCTGCGGGTGGATGGTAGAGGTGAGCAAGTAGTTAAGTTGATTAACGAGTCTGATTTAGTCCTTCTGAATGATGGTAGTCCCACGCGGGTGGACGATAATACCGGTAATTTGAGCTTTATAGACATACCACTGGTCTCTTCATCAATAACAGCCAAGTGCCTGTGGCACACCATTGACGACTCATTGGGAAGCGATCATCTTCCTATTTTGATTGAATATTCATGCGACACAGTGAGCACGCCTTCAGCGCCTAAATTTAACGTAAAAAGAGCAGACTGGGTCGCCTTCACAAGGAGCGTCAAGCTCGAACTTGTTGGAGAAACCATTGATAATAAAGTAAACAATTTTCAGATTTCGATTTTAGAAGCAGCTTTGCTATCCATTCCTAAAACTTCGACAGATAGCGTTAAGCATAGAGTTTCATGGTGGACACCAGATTGTGCCGACGCAATAAGGCCTACAGGCTTTTCAAAAATAACATCACAAATGAGAACTTTTGCAATTACAAACAAGCAAGAGCTAGGGCTCGTAGAGTAATAAGACAAGCAAAAGGAGATTCCTGGCGTTGCTTTGTCTCTACAATAAACAGCAATACAAAAATATCAGAGGTTTGGTCCACTATCAATAAAATCAACAAGAAAAGAACCTCTGTCAAAATAAATAACATCATTGAAGAGGGCAATAATATCAATTCACCTAGAGACATTGCTAATGCACTCGCCAGGCAGTTCTCTCATACAAGCAGCTCAGCAAACTATCATCACGCATTCCTGCCCATCAAGGAAGCGGCTGAGCTGCAACCAATTCACTTTGCCGCAGGAGATGACTTTCATTACAATAAAGATCTTACAATGGATGAGCTTGTCCGAGCCCTATGATGCCATGATTAAGTTGCTAGAAGTGTACAATGAAATTTGGAAAAGCCACACTTTTCCAAACTCATGGCACTTCGCCCACATCATTCCCATATTGAAATGAGGGGGTAATCCCAGATTTGCCATCTCCTACCTCCCAATTGCGTTGACAAGTTGCTTATGCAAGGTCATGGAACGAATTGTTAACAGTAGGCTATTGCATTTCTTAAATTCCAGTAATTTACTAGTTGACGAGCAGTGCGGCTTCCGAAAGGGACGCCAAACTCTCGGTCAACTAGTAAAGCTGGACAGTCATATTCAAGAGGCAATTGCCAAAAAACATTTTTTTATTTAAGTATTTTTAGATATAGAAAAGGCCTACGACATGACATGGCGATATGGCCTACTTAGAAAACTTTATGCTTTTGGATTACGTGGAAACTTGCCTTGTTTTATTTAAAAAATCATTTCTGACAGAACATTTTCTGTCAAATAATTTTCTGGCAATGTCACTTTTTCGGCCATTTTTGTCCAGGCAAACGGGGTCCCACAAGGAAGTGTCTTGTCACCAACATTATTTTTATGTATGATCAATGACATCTTACCAGCTCCTCCTCGGAATCTTAAATACTCACTGTACGCTGATGATTGTGCATTATGGCACTCCAGCAATAATGCACAATTCTCGGCAAATCGCATCCAATTGGCACTGGATATGATTCATAACTGGGGCCT
>NC_061834.1:26842442-26847442 GCF_019202785.1 Penaeus chinensis | reverse complement strand
GTGTGTGTGTGTGTGTGTGTGTGTGTATGTATGTATGTATGTATGTATGTGTGTGTGTGTGTGTGTGTGTGTGTGTGTGTGTGTGTGTGTGTGTGTGTGTGTGTGTGTGTGTGTGTGTGTGTGTGTGTGTGTGTGTAATACATTTTTGTATAGGTAATAAATTTTTTTTTTAAATGTAGCAAGACCTTCATTTTACTGTTATTTTACATTCATATAAATGTGTTGGAACCATTGCCTCAGCGAAGGAGTTAAATGACAAGTTCATCTGACCTTGTTTGGACTCTGTCATGTACCAGGGTCTGCGGGCGCAGGTCATCTCACCAGCTTTCCACCCCCCCACAGGGCTGGTCGGTGGACCCGCCAAACTCCCCGCACTCAGCAATTACCCAAGATTCATCTCATGTGTTACTATAACTGTGCTGTACTCTTCATCAATAAAGAGTCAAGCTGTTATACGCCTATGACTACCCCTACATAACCAATGTTTAAGGCGTCATCTATAGCCTTTACAGTCTGACTACGGAGAAATCTCAACAAGATCTCTGAAAATCAAAATGCATGTTGACCCACAGACTAATGCTGGAGTCTAACATTTTCACAGTACCCTTGGGTTAATAAAATTCTACTATTGTTTTATCCATTAATGTGTATTCTTCAAATCAACATTGTTAGCATCCATATACCATAGCTTACTAATATATTTAAATCCTGTTTAATCACATAATACCACTGGATAATGATACCTGTAAAAAAATATCTAACTATCACTTTCTTCCCCAGAATATACATGTATGTGTTTGTGTTACCTACAATATTTAATTTTAACAATGTTTATGTAGTGAATGAAGATGATCAACTTCTCTATGTAATTGTCATTATTAACTGCTTGAAAACAGCTTGATGGTAAGAAATAAATTCAGTAAAAGAATTTCCTCACAAATGGAGAAGATACATATGTATTAGGAAATGTGTATTCATTACATACGTCAGCTGCATGCCCCTCATAAAATTGTTTTTGCTGGTATACTGGAAATATGAATTTAAAAAATGTAATCCCACTGTGAACAGAAAAAAATATTTACTAGTTTAAATCATCAGGTCATTAATATACATCTCTATTTTTGGGAGGAAGGAACTTGTGTAATACTTTTTTTTACAGTGTAAAGATAGTTTGTGTTTAGTTAGTTGGGGACAAATCTTAGCTGTAATAGAAAGATGTTTACTACACAATATTTGTAAGTATAAATGTATGTATTTGCATTTATATTTCTATAAATTGATTTTTTTTTTTTTTTTTTATTTCCTCTCACATTCAAACAATACTTCTTCCAGGTATAATCTAGGGATATCATCTTACCTTTTCCTTTCTTTTGCATTACTGAATGATTCACATATTTCATGAACTTCAGTAGAACATTTTCAAAAGAGAATTCCATAGAGTATTTCGAACCAAAAGGCTATATAACTGCATTTTTTTTTTTTTCTTATGATTTCTACTGCAGTCAAATATATCTGAAGCAATGTATTGCATTCTGTCAACTGTCAACTGATTTCCATTACAATATTTACAATATAAGTACAGACCTTTCTTTAAGTGTAGAGTTAAACTGCGCAAAAGGCAACAGTACTACTACATATCCTGCACAAACATGCAGTATAATACATATCTAGGAACAGATTTTTCTTAAAAATCATTCATTATTTACTGTGGTTCTTCAAAATAAATGTATTATATCAGTTGACTGATAGCTAAGACAATTACACCTATTCCAAATGGTCAATACTTTTAAACTTTGAGTTTCTTGATAATAAATTATGGTTTACAGTAATAACTGCATACAACAGATAATGAAATTAATGAGAGGTCATTTTTTTCTGAATAAATATTGATAATATATTGGTTATATGGTATATACCTTATACAAATATTTTTCAGGTCTATAACTAAAAATCTTTTTTCAAAATCAGTAGTCAACTTTGCTTAAGGGTGGCAGAGATCTCTATTAAATATTTGTTTATTTTACTGACTTTGTCTTTACAGGACAGGAAAGAAATGGATAAAATTTAACATGCAAAACAAAGCAACTAATGTAATGACATGAAAACAAAAATTAAATATAAGTTTGTTTTCATTTGAAAATTTACATCCATAATATTATGTTACTTCCCATTTAACGAAAAAAGAAAAATAAACAAAAAACTTATGCACAATTACAATGAGATATTAGATAAAAATATTGAACTGCATCACACTGGCATTCAGAAGCTAATGATACGACCAGATAAGGATGTGTGAGCTATGCGCAAGTCACTGGAAGGTTTGGCAAATCCACTCACAAGCTTGACCTAATGGCTACTTTGCTATGGTTCTGCTCCCAATCACCACTGATGCTAGAAGATCTATTTAATAAATATTCCCCCCCTTAAATGAAAGACATACTCAAACTTCTAAGTGTAATTTGTCCCTTTTCAAAAGTTATATTACTACTTCCAAGTTTTAAAAAGAAAAAGGAGGAAAACATCAACACAATGAACTTTATGGAGTGAAATTTGTGATTACAAAACCATTTGAAAAGGGTCGCAAAGGTAAAAAACTCCAGTGCTCGGTATACATTTTGGCAACTCCTTGATAATCCTACATACACTGATTAACTTAGCATCCACACCTCTCATGTCATCTTGTTTTTTTTTGTTTTGTTTTTTTCAACACATTTAAATTACTGTGGAAGGACAGATTTTGGTGAAGTCCATAGACAACATGAAGATACAACAAGGTCCTATTTGGAATATCAAATATTTCTATTTACATTCACTGGCTATTTAAAAGGATCAGGCAAAAAATGAATGGCACTTCTACACTTCTTGAAGACCAAAAGATATTGTTCTTAAGCAAAGAGGTGGTACAATGCTTGCAAACAAAAAACACCTCCTAATAAAGCAGAATGCAAGTCCTAAACAGTCCCTGAATATTGTTGAGTAAAAGATGGGCACATAGCTTCTGATTTTGTTACATGACTATGTATTTGTATACACTATGTAGGAAAGCTTTCTTTTTCAAACAGTTTCTTCAGCACAAAAATGGCTATTAGAAAAGTTATATTCTGTTTTACATTCTCTTAAAGTTATGGATTCTCCATCCAGCTAAAGCCCTTATAATGTCATTCGGGAACCTCAGATACTTAAAAACACAAAACTAAAATCCTGAATGTCAACATAAAACATTTCACTTCTTGTCTGTGACCTGACCCAATGTAATAAAAAAGAAAAATCATTAACTACATGGTATGGAAAATAAGTATAACCTTTTCTAACTTTACTCCTTTACAAGTATTAAGGAACCCTTTATTTAAACAAACTCCTTGATATGATTTAGCAACAAGTTTCACAAAACATGTGGAGCTTGCATCATACTGGAGAGGTACAAAATCCTGCAGGTTTGAGGGAAATATTGTCAACCAGTCCCTCCTATAGCATCACTGGGAATAATAAAGAATGCATGACTATTTCATCTAAGATTTAAATCACAGCTGATATTTTCCTCACTGCTTGTGGATCATGCATGCATCAAGCCCTAAATAGATGTTTTGGGCTCTATTATCTTATATTAAGCTCTTAACCTACAGGGACTGCTCATCAGTATATTCCCACACCTACAGTGTAGTAAATGGGCAAAACAAAAAAATCTAAAAAATAAAGACAATTAAGAAACATTTCTTTTTAAGTCACACTTGACTTATGATGCAGTGGTTAGTTTACTTTGCTGGATGATAGAAGTCTTGCGAACAGGCACAGACTCTGGGGTGGGGATGGCTTCTCCGGTGGGCTGTGCTAAGAGTGGCGGCATTCGTGACTTGGTTGCTGGTTTCTGTTTAGCCATCTGGTAATCTCCCGAATCGAAGTATTTTTGCTAGAAAGTACAACAGCATAATTATATTTCTATTATATAGCCAGTGTTATGTCTAACTTATATTAATTCCTCATATCTGAAAATTCAAATTTCCAAACAAACCTGTCAGTATTAATGCCACAAAACAGTATTATAATTATTATTTCTTTTAGATATTAAAATCAAATCTTAAAAAAACAGGAATCAAGCCTTTCACAGAAGTAAGCTTAAGAAGCAAAAATATAAATTTCAATAAAGTTTCAGGAGTCTCCCAATGCAACTATTATCAGTAAAAAAAAATTAAAAAGTAGTACAAAAAATGCAAAACACGATCCAAAACTTAACACTTACTCCCTTTGCCAGCCTCTTTTGAAGAAATGCAGAGTGGCCTGCCATTGGTCGTCCTACGATGGGATACTTTGATCGCAGTTTTGCTTCTTCTGCAGCCTCAATACTTGCTGCACTCATGGGGGGCTGAAAACAAAATAAGCACTCAAGACTTCACTGAAAAAAATGAAAAAGTAAAAGGAAAAATAGCGAGTCTCTGAAGCCTCTGGCAAGTCACAGTAAATGCCTTAGGTCGACAAATTAAAGAAAAAGGTAACCACGGCTAAGAAGGGTATGAGGAAGAACAACAAAATCCAGATGTCAACTGGATGGGAAAAGGAGACAAGAGTACATGGTATTTAAATGTTACATTACTTTTAAAAATTTACAATATAAGATAATGATTGAGATCAGCAGTACCAAACAAGCTGTACAAGATTTATAGACTAAGTAAATGTCTCTCAAACACATAAGTGTTCAAAACTGTAGAAGTCTACAGGCATTTAAAGGCTATGAATATCTTCATCTGTAACCCTCAATGTCTCTACAAACATATATATGTATATATGTATATATATATATATATATATATATATATGTATATGTATATATGTATATATGTAGATATATATGTATATATGTATATATGTATATATGTATATATATGTATATATGTAGATATATATGTATATATGTATATATGTATGTATATATATATATATATATATGTATATATGTATATATGTATATATATGTATATATGTATATATATGTGTATATATATATA
>NC_061834.1:26802442-26834942 GCF_019202785.1 Penaeus chinensis | reverse complement strand
GTGAATGTCTGCTGAGTAACATTTCCAAAGATTCAACCAAGTATTGCAAAACAGAATTTTAATATACATTATTCCTCAGAGTCCTAGCACAGAAATGCTTGCAAATGCATGGTAATTTAGGTATTATGTATCCAAAACTGGTTCCTAAATTCTTAATAGTGTGTTTATAAGTACCACATTTGACTCATTGTTATAAGCATTTTCTTGAGACATTATGGTAATACATGACGAACAAATGTTTTGAAGCAGTGTGAGTACGGGTAAAACTGCCAGACCAAAAATTATAATTTTACGAGAAAGTAGATCAAAAAGTATTTTTTAGTTGGATATCTGACACTAAAGAAAGTTAAAGTGAAAGGAATCTGTGATATCAAATATAAAAAAAGGCAATTTTTCACATTACCTTCATATAACCAATTGCAGTGATTTTGTTATTAATGGATTCCCCTCACCATATATATCTAGTACATATATATATGTGGGAATTATGCCACTGACCCCCCCCCCCTCCTAACCCACTCATTCCTGGCCCCAATAGCAGGGTAGGGCATGGAAGGCACTGGGGAAATTGTGGGGTAAACTACCTTAATGAAGATACATCACTAAAAGGCTGAATGCAGAAGGCTGCCACCACCAACCCCTGCTAGGGAAAACAAAGAACTCTCCTCGTACATACAGCAGGATAGTGTGTCTGACAGATCAGCGCTCCCGCATGTCAGTCCTACGCTCTACCCAGCAGAGAGTAAATGGAGGATTGTTTTGTCTTCCACTGCAAGGGGATGGCAGTCCCAGCCCCCCAGAAGGGTGGTTGCAAGGGGAAACAGCCCCTGCATGAAATGACATAGTGACTGATTCCGTGTATGTTATTCCTGTTTTACCTGCAAATATCCCTGGTGCCTCTCATGCCCTCCCTGCTCTCTGGGCCAAGATGGGGAGGTTAATTATGATATATTTGTAGAGATATCTATGGTATCCAACGATCCAAAATCGTCGCGATCGGTTATGCGAAGGTATTCTGAAAAATGACTATAAAAATAAATGAAAAGTAATGGACGACAAGTATATAAATGTATACTGATAAGTTTTTTAAGTAAATGGAAAAACCTGAACCAACGCGATTCTCTTCAATTAGTTTCCGTTGCCAATTACTCGAAGTCACTGCAAAGGCTCAGACCCGTTCATTATCAATATCAGCAATTTTGATTAATAACTCCATTCAATTTTGACAAACAGCCCAAACTCCCTAAATATTTACGCCAATAAGTGTTTTGTTTTTGCATCCATATTGGTTCTCTTCCCTTCACCTCTTTCTTTTCCTCTCCTCCTTCGGGCGACTGCTCTTCCACTTTCTCAAGAGCTCCACTCTCCGCTTTCTGCTCGGTGTCCGACATCGTCAGTCAACTAAATATGAAATCGAGGGAGAAGGAGACGGTTAAATTGGCGTCGCGAAGGGAATAGGAGTGAAACTTTTGGTTACACTCAGGTGTGGATTGTCACCGTCTGCCAGCAAATGCGTTGTGAGGTATATATCGCTTTAAAGGATTTATATATTTTATTTCCTTTTTAGTATTTATTAAATATTATCAATTTATACTTATTCATTTGAAATGTAAGTAGGTACTTTATTTTCTTTTATCCATATGGGTTTGCTTTAACCGCTGATCAATACGACTGTATCCGAAACCATTGAATAGATAAAATGTAAAATATATTTATTATTATTTTTTAATGAAATGCTTTTTAAACATTATACATGGTAGAATGGTAGAAGATGAATACCAATCAATTACTCTTTCTAAATAGCCTTGAGTAGATGAGAGGACTATAAAAAAAAAATAATATTCTCACAAATTGCCTATTCAATATTTGCTCCTATAAACCTGCCAAAACACATAATTACCCTCCCCTGATTAAAACTTTGCACTCAGGATTTCATGAAGGTTCATAAAACCATGAATTCCTACAATCATTAAACAGGGATTCGGAATCACCTTCCAGTAGGCGATTGGCCGGCATCATGGCTGCACGAGTGACGAAATCTCTGGTGAGGCCTCCCATTTCTACGTTTTAATGTGTATTTCATATGTGGTCGTGGTCTTCTCAGTATAAAACCTTTCAGGTCATTAGACTTTGAGAATGGCCTTCTTATTGAAGAGAGAACGCTATAGATGTTTGTAGGAAAGGTCACCTTGCACATAATGGGTCGCCGCGCCGGGTGGATCATTTTCGTGTTTCGTGAATTAAGTAGGAGAGATGCAGGCCTATGATCTGTACATTACCGTAGGCTCTTTTGGATCTTGTATTCAATTTCCAATAATTTGTAACTTATAGGAATGAAGACAAGGTAAAGGGATATCCGATAAAGGTCTGGGCCTCCGAGTTGCAGTCCCTTTAAAAAGTAAAAGGTGACTTCAAGAGCACTTATCTATTTCGTAGATTGGGCAAGGTGATTAACCTTCTTGATTGCCCTGCCAGGCTCTTATTTTCCCACTTTGCATGTGCTTCCCATTATGAAATACCATCAAGTGTTACATGTTGGTATAATATTCATCATGATGCTATTTATAGTTGCTTGGTCTTCCTCTCCATACTTGACCTTGGCAAAGCTAGGCTATTTCCAATAAGCCACACTGGTTTAAGGTTCCTACTCTCTCATAGTGTCTTCTGTATGCAGCGTAAAAGTTAATCTGGCATTAACTTTTAAGCTTAAAATTTTAATCCTGCGCATGTGCAGAACGAGCTAGTTAATGGGTACTTGTTACCGAGACGTGACGCACCCACCAGAGATAAAGTCCCAAAACTATTGTATCATGCATACCCCAAAATCCAAATATAACCTTTCCTATCCCCCCCCCCCCCCTCCTTGTAGAACTCTGGCTGTGTGAGGGTGTCGTGGACTTGGTCTCAGATATTTTCAGTATTTTGCCGTAGATGTGAGGTCAGAGCAGCTCTACCTGTGTGTGTGTGTGTGTGTGTGTGTGTACAGTGACTCTATTTCTTGTAATCTATAAGATGGTAGTGTCTATTGCCCTCTATCTCTGTGCATCACTCTTTAATCTTTTATGCTCTATAAGAGAGCAGTGTCCATTTTCATGTCTTTGAACATTGCTTCCATTAACATTAACCAGTTATTCCCACCAATCATATTTATTACCAAGAGTGATGCTCCCTCCAGAGACAGTGCCAATACTAGGGTATTATGCGAACAGAAAAAAAACAAGCCCAAGCTTTCTAACCTTCTATTTATGGAAAACTTTCCGCGCATGTCACACAAAAAGTACAGTAAAATAAATGTGTGGAGTGGATACCTTGACGAAAAGTAAGACACTTTTCATCTATGGTGATAGGTTTGGAAATCTAAAATAAGGGAGATACAGGACAGAGAAGACAGAAGATGGCCCCTTCATTTTCTAAGTCCCCTTCCATGTTTACCTTGCGAGGATCATAACAAATGTGACGCGTAACTCATTACTGCGATCCATCAAGTAGTCCATGTATTGCTACGCGCTTGTGAGAAGGCTTATTTTGTCATTACTAGCGTCTGTTTTCCCGAATTCATGTATGTAATGCATTATTCTAGTTATATTATACTTCTTTTACGTCTTTTGGGAGTTATTTACGCTATTCTGAACAATAACCTTGTGCGCATGCGTGTGTTCACCGGGAGATTTGACAGGTCGTCCCGGCGGCCATTCAGTGAAAAACACCGGTGAGAAATGTTTCGTTTTAAGTGCTGCGTCGACTCCGTGTCATTTTTAAAGTCTTTTGGTGGATATACAGGACGAATGGACATTATTCTCAATCAAAGCCTGATATTGGAGCCCAACAACTGCCCCAAATGCCGAAAAAAGTGATTAGAAAGCAAGCAATTCTGACAGACGGAAGCGCAGAAAAGTTTGATCTTTCGCTTTATAAAGGTTTGTGGTTTAACCCTGGGGCTAGGCGTATATACTACTAAGGGGGTCCAGGGGGCGTAGCCCCCTGGCTAGGCGTACATATCACCACCGGGGTCCAGGGGGCAAAGCCCCCTGGCTAGGCGCATTTAATACTACGAGGGTCCAGGGGGCAGAGCCCCCTGGCTAGGGAATATATAGATCGTAGTGTATAAATCCCACAGGGTTAGGTTAGGTTGGTTTATTGGTTAGGACGCATTGTACGATTACCACAGAGGATCTGGATCATGTGAAATCCCGTAGATTTTTTGCTTTGGTTCCCGTAGAGTTTTTCGAAAATTGGCGCGTCGGTCCGTAGACTTTCAAAGTTGGCGGCAATGTCCGTAGTTTCATTTGCCGATTTTAAGCGTTTTTTGTGCTTGTTTTGCACATTTCTGTTCTCTATTTTGCTTATTTAAGCCTGTTTTACCCCGTAATTTCCCTGATCTACTTCATGCCCTCCCCTGCTATCGGGACTTATCAAATCACATCAAGATTGTCGGCTGGAGAATCCGGCGGAGATTATCATCAGATTCGTTCTCATCACACGAGGACAAATCTGATGATATAAATATTGTAAGGGAAGACCCGATTGTCATATTCGGAAAATTAACCCTATTTATTCCCTAGACAGGGGGGGGAAGCCCTCCCTGTACCCCCTTTTTATTAGCACTTCATACCGACTTAAAGAAAACAAACATTAAGAACTCTGTGTGAGGGTATTGTGGACTTAGTCTCTGGTGATATAGAGCTAGTTTTGTCATTCTGCAATAAATGACAAAACTTGTCTTGTTTATGACTATTTATTTTTCTCTATAAGATGGTGATATCCATTTTCCTCTAATTCTCTGCATTGGACTTGGTAACATTAACCATTCCCACAGAGAATTCACAAGTGTACAGACAAAGAAAAGGCAACATTATTTCCAAGTTGGGAAGACATTCTCATTACACATTATTTTAATGGAATAATAAAACAACAAATTTATTGATAATCACATTGATTTGTGTGTCTTGCATCTTTAGTACAAGTATTGTGGAGTTGGATTTGACTTTAATACTGTATTTACTTTATGGGCACATACAGAAGACGCCCTCCTAATTTGCCTCGATAGGATTTATTTGGTTTTAAAAATAGATTACTAAGTACTGTAATGTCATACAAAAAAAAATCTCACTAATGAGCAGTTTTGCTAAGAAAGTACTGAAATTGATCCTTGTCTGCCAGGAAAGTTATTAAGGTTGGTTAATGTTACCAAGATTGACGCATGGAGGTAGAGCAAAATAGACATTGCCATCTTGTAAAGCAGAAAAAATAGAGTAGGAATCAATACAAATAAATCTGCAGCAGCCTCATATTTCCCAGGAAATGACAAAAATAGGCTCTGCATGGCACCTCTCTGAGACTAAGTCCCCATCCATATTTACCTTGCCAGGACCAAAACAAATGTGACTTGTAACTCATTATTGCGATCTATGAAGTAGTCCATGTATTACTACTACTATGCGCATTTTTCCACCAGGAGATTTGACAGACCACGCTGACGCCATTTGTTCCGAAATTCCGAGTCATTTTCAAAGCCATATAGTGGATATGTAGAACAAATAGATATTAGTTTCTATCTCAGCCTAATATTTGAGCCCAACAAGTGCCCTAAATGCTAAAAATAGTGATTAGAAACCAAGGAGTTCGTACGATAGACGGGAGCGAAGTAAAGTTCGGTCTTTTGCTATATAAAGGTACGTGGTTTTACCCTGGGGGTTCAGAGGGCAGAGCCCCTTGGCTAGGGAATATATAGATAGTATTTTCTTAAAGCCATGGGGGTCCAGGGGGCATAGCCCCCTGTCTAGGCGCATATAGTACTACGGGGGTCCAGGGAATATATAGATCGTAGTGTATAAAAGCCACAGGGTTAAGGTTAGGTTGGATTATTGGTTAGGATGCATTGTACGATTACCACAGGGGATCTGCATTATGTGAAATCCCGTAGATTTTTACCAAACATTTGGTTTGGTAAAAATTGGTGATATCAGATGTTGCCACACTCTTTGGAGTGACTCTACCACTACTTCCTGAGGCCGTTCCCTGGAATACTTTCTTTCTAACACTGACCTTATCCTTCTTAATACTGACCACCCCACTCACTTTGACATACACACCAAAACCCTTTCATGCTTTGATCTTTCTCTTTGCTCTCCTTCCCCTCAACTAAACTGTCATTGGTCAGGTTTGGACCACCTTCCTTATAGTGATCAATTTCCAATTCTCTCTCTTACTTCCTATGTCCTACTCCCCAACCTCCAGACTGGTGTTTTGATAGAGCAGACTGGCATACTTTTACCTCTCTCAATACTCTCCATCTTCCTTCACTTCCACCTTGACTTATTACTTCCTCTCATACCTGCTCCTCTGTTTTCTCTGATACACTTAAATCAGACCCTGGCAATGAGCAACCAGATGCACTAACTTCCTCTTCACCCACTGGCAGTCTTTCTGGTCTAGACTTACCACTAATAAACTACATAAAACCTTTTATCTCCTGGTGGTCAGTACCATTCCATAAGAATAGACACTGGGAAACTGCCATTGCCAGCTTGTGCATTGGGCACACTTGCCTCACACACTCCTATCTCATGTCACAATCTGATCCACCTCTATGCTACTCATGTAATGTTCCTCCTTTAGTCCCACACGTCATTCTATCATGTTCCCGCTTTACAGCAACCTGTACCTATACTTTTCCTCTTTTATTTTCACTTCCCTGACTCCTCCCTACCTATTGAACATCCTCTTAGAATCACCTGCCTTTTCCTTAAACTTATTCTCTCTCCTTAGAGACCTAAATATTTTCCATATGATCTAATTGACCTAACCCCTTAACTCCCCTTCCCTTTCCCCTTCTAACAACCTTTACCTTATAGTATACCCTATCAGCTTACCCTCACTACCCTTCACTACCATAATATCTTCTAGTACTGTTTAACATCAAACTTTACTCTTATCAATAATGCATTCCTAACCCTTTTTGCTGCTATACTTTACCATAGTGCCATATGACCTTGAAGTGTAACACATTTATTTGTCTTAAACTATTAACCATTAATCATTGAAAACAAAATATGAATCCTGAATTCACTTACAATAAATATTTTGCTGAAGCTGTTGCTAGTCTGGAAAACCATTTATTATTTATCAGCCTAATTGATCAGAGTGACATGACTCCTGTCATGAAAACATTTGGCTGAGGGCCAGGTGACATGAGCATGTAGTCATTACTTATAGTAATTGTTATTGCCCAGAGTTTTAGCCTACCTAGAGAGGCAATATGTGGCCTGGAAAAAGGACAAAACAAATATATATATTTTTTTGCTGAAAGTGAATAATATTGCTTAGAGGAGTCACTGCACATATGTCATTTGGACTGGACCTTCAAGACAAATATGGGAGTTACTACAAAGTAAGCCTAATGCCTGGATTTTGGGCCACGTGAGTCCAGTGAGGTACGGGGATCTAACAGAGTGAATGTTGATCTTACTACCTTAGGGATGGTCCCATTTAGCTTCAGAATTATGTATTCTGTTTATGATTATCAATACTACCATTGTTACTGCAATATGCTTGCATTTAGTTAGGTAAGTTCCTATAGTTAGTATATTATTAAAACCAAAACTTGTGATCCCATAAAAATGCATTTAATAGCATCTTAGTTCTTGAGGCACATTGGATAGTATTTATTTTTTATGTACTGGAAGAAATTTTTAAAAATAAGTACTATTTAAAATAAGGGAAATTTTAATCATGAACTTTTAGGTTTTGTTCTTTATTCTATTCTTAGTCATATTAAGTAGTAAAACATGGTTCCGGAACATTTTGTAAACAATTTCCTATTGATTTGTGGTATCATTTGTTTGTGAAAATGAGTAACATTCTTTAGGCCGAATATCAAAACATTCAAAACAAATAGATCTAAAATTTTGTCTAAATGAAAGGTTTCTTAACTTTCATTTCTCTTGGAATATTTCATGATGTCAAGTTATGCAAGCAGGGAATGTTGAACTGTTTGATGTTTTCAGTATATGATTTGGTTGATAAGTTTTTGTTTTTTACAGCTTAACTTTGTTCGCTCAGCTGGAAGTCGCCAGTTCAGTAGTGATGTCCGAACCGTGACCCTAATCCCAGGAGATGGTATTGGACCAGAAATTTCAGCTGCAGTTCAGCAAATATTTACAACTGCAAAGGTAAAGTTCTCTGTAGATGTATATTAGTATATTTTCTCACATTTTATCCTTAGATAACAATACATGATATTTGGTACATAGTATAATTCTCATGGATTATGTAAATGCTCTTAATGTATGGACTTGCTTCACTTTTTTTGTACTTGTAGGTTCCCATTGCATGGGAGGAAGTTGATGTGACACCAGTGAAGGGCCCAGATGGCAAATTTGGCATCCCACCAGCTGCCATTGAGTCTGTGAACAGAAATGGAATTGGACTGAAGGGACCCCTCATGACACCAGTTGGCAAAGGTCATCGTTCTCTCAACCTTGCCATCCGTAAGGAGTTCAGTCTCTACGCAAATGTGCGTCCTTGCAGAAGTATGGAGGGATATGAGACACTCTATAAAGATGTGGATGTGGTGACAATCCGTGAGAATACAGAAGGAGAATATTCTGGAATTGAACACGAGATTGTCGATGGTGTTGTTCAAAGCATCAAGCTCATCACAGAACCAGCATCCAGGCGTGTTGCAGAGTATGCTTTCCAGTATGCACGCAACAATGGCAGGTAAACATTGTTAAAAGATTTTTGTTATCAGATTTTAAATGCAGTACCTATAAGCTTGTTCATAGTGATCTGTATCATGATTATAAAGTTATAATTGACCTTCATACTTTGAATGGCTTTTACTGTGTTGACATGCCAGTAACAAATATGTCACTTCTTGCAGATCAAAAGTAACAGCTGTACATAAGGCCAACATCATGCGCATGTCTGATGGCCTCTTCCTGCGATGTTGCCGAGAAGCTGCTGAAAAGAATCCAGACATCAGGTTTGAAGAGAAGTATTTGGATACAGTGTGTCTGAACATGGTACAAGATCCCTCACAGTATGATGTCCTTGTGATGCCAAACCTTTATGGTGACATCCTATCAGATCTTTGTGCTGGGCTAGTTGGAGGACTAGGCCTTACTCCTTCAGGAAACATTGGTGAGGGAGGTGCTGTATTTGAGTCTGTCCACGGAACTGCACCTGATATTGCAGGTCTAGACAAGGCCAATCCTACTGCCCTCCTACTGTCAGCTGTTATGATGCTGCGCTTTATGGAACTTCATAATCATGCTGCTACTATTGAGAAAGCCTGTTTTGAAACCATCAAGGAGGGCAACTTCCGTACAGCTGATTTAGGTGGTTCTGCCAAGTGTTCAGAGTTTACAGGAGAGATCTGTAGGAAGATTGAAGAAATGGATGGTTAGATCTTGGGACTAGGATTGATGTTTATAGTAGTTGGCATAGATATTATAAGATAAGATGTGTTCATGGAAAAAGGAATATGACAGTTCTAAGAGATCAAATATGTAGAAGGTATGAGAATTATGATGTAGATTATATTGCAGTAAACATAGAAAGTCTAAGGTAGCAACTTACATTTTCAGTGAATTTCAGTTAGGTCATCTTTTTTATAGTAAAAGGTTGCTTATCACATATTGATGAAGCAAGTGATCTCAGTAGGGATCTATACACTAGATAGAATTATGACCAATTTCTTTGTTTGTCTTTTTTTTGTGTTTCTACCAGTACAATTTTTTTAATGCAGTATCTAATTATTATGTATGTATGTATATATATATATATATATATATATATATATATATATATATACACACACATATATATACACACATACATACATACATACATACATACATACATACATACATACATACATACATACATACATACAAACACACATACATACACATACACATATACATACACATATACATACACATATACATACACATATACATACACATATACATACACATATACATACACATATACATACACATATACATACACATATACATACACATATACATATACATATACATATACATACATATATATTTTATATATATATATATTATGTATGTATAAGTGTGCGCATGTGTGTGTGTGGGTGGGTGGGTGGGTGTATAAACATTTTCGTTCATGTACTAATACATACATTTTATGTGCACAGGCATGTACACGCGTGTATGCACACATGCATGTTTACACACATGTGCACACACATGCACAATAACCAACACCCAAGTATATGCATATGAATTACTTGCTTTGATATGTTAAGAGCCAGTACCCAACAGATAGTAATGCATTTATGAGAAGGTATTATATTTTCTTTTTGTATTATAAATGCTAAGTACTTATGTAAAGATAAGTGCAAGTACCTTCCAATATAAGTTGATTTGAAATTGGACCAGAAAGTCAGTGAATTCCATGTAAGATAATTAAGTTGACTACCTAAATATTGTTAATTGTAAATACTATATTTATGATCTGTACAGGAATAAAGTTTTAAATATGACTAGTTTTTTTCATTGCCTTTGAAACTGACCAAAAGAACAATTGTATGAAGGTATAAATCCCTGCTATACAGTATTCCCATGAAAGTGGTCACACATTTAGCTTACTTTATGTAAGTGTTCCTCCTCAATCCCAGGCCCATTGTTGTCAAGAGGGGTGGGATAGGAGATGGGGACTGAGGCCCAATGTTGGGAATCTCCCCTACCTTGGCCTTCAGCCCTCAGCTCAACCAGTTTTGTATTTTTTCCCCTTCCTCTGTCTACTACTACTGCCTTATGTAGTATCTTGAATCTTGTAGCTCCCTCCCCCTTCTTGTCTTTCCCTTTGTCCTCTTCTCTAATCCTTTCTACTCTCCACTTCCTAAGGTGTGAGAGCTGTGTTAAAAGGAGGAAAGGCTAACTGTGCCAGTCATGAACGGCCTCTAGGAGTCATGGTCATGGTATTCCTGTTTAGTTGTCTTCCCTTACTCTTTGAGGGGACCCTGAGAGATGGTCCCTTTCTCTTACCAACATACTCCAGGCTTACCATGGCCAGTAATGAAAATTTTGTACTTTTATTAGGGGCATTGAGGCATGCCCCTTAATCAACTAGCCCCACTGATTTTAATTTTCATGTTCCCTGAACCTAGGCTCTCCTTTGACTACGATTCTGAACACTGCTACTACTACTCCCTCCTCAGTGCCTAGTGCCACCTTGTTACAGTCCAAGTCACGCACCCTGGTCATTACTCAACTTCAACAGCATTCCTCCTTTCCCAATATCCTCCACTGCATCTCCTTCGCAGTCTTCTTAATTTACTACCCCCTCCCTTATTACTACTATTCAGCCTTCTTGGCTACCTCTCCACAGTTCTACTACACTCAAGACCACTCTTTCTCCCTCCAGATCCCATGCCCGTTGTTGTCGGTGGGGGGGGGGGGGGCTTAGGAGCCGGAGACCGACCCATTATTGGGGTTCACCCCTATCTTGGAGCCTCAGCCGTTGACTCCACTAATTTCTTCCCCTTTCTGTTTTTTTTCTCTTCTCCAGAGCCGTGTTGAAAGTATGAAAGGCTGACTTTGTGCCAGTCCTGAACGGCCTGGGGGAGCCATGGGCACGGTATTCCTCTGTTTAGTTATCTATCCCTTACCCCTCAAGGGGCTGGCCTGTTTCTCTCATCAACATACTCTTGGCTTACCATGACCAATAATGAAGATTTTATACCCTTATTAGGGCCAATGAGGCTTGCCCATTCATCAAATAGCCCCACCGACTTAAATTCTCCCGGTTTCACAACCCCAGGCTCTCCTTGGACCACGACACTGAACACTGCTAATATTACTCCCTCCTCAATGCCTACTATTGCATCATCCACCCAGGTCAATACTTAACCTCCAGGAGATATTCCAACTCTCCCAACATTCTCAACTTCATCCCCTCTACCTCCACTGTGCCTACTAATGCATCATACCTCCACAACCTTCAACTACCCTATCCTTCCTTATTACTATTCAGCAACCTTAGTGTACACCACTACTCCCTCTTTCACATGTCCACATCCTTCTACCAACCCCATCTCTACACACATCTTAAATACGTTGTTTAGCCTGGCCAAATGGGACCAAGTTTTTGTGACCCCCCCCCCCCCCGTCCCCACACACACAGAGCTCCTTACTCTGACAACACACTTTTCTTCCAGCAAAGTTTCTTTCCACAGCCAACTCTATTGATTGCGTCTCGTCACAGTTATATCTGTAACCCAAGCTGTAGCATTATCAACCCAAACTGACATCACTGGCAATGCTGCAGAACTTCATCCCACTCTCAATACTTGTACCGGAACTGTTTCCATCTCCCCAACAAACTGCACTGTCTGTAACAGAAATTGGTCAGATTGTGTAGAAGCCTTACTCGCCTGCTTTACGGAGCATGATGTAATATCAGTACCATGCTACATTATTTCCCCTAGAGGCCATCATAAGAACTCCACCAACATTGCCAAGATTAATTCCCGTAGACATTAATGTCTACTCTCCTTGTCTGCCTATATCAACCTTCCCTCGCCAATGTCAAAATTGTTGGTGGTTAGGACGCCCTGCCAAACACTGCCGTTCTACAGCCCGATGCTCTCTGTGTGCCCAACCTGGTCATAACGGATCAAACTACTCTGCACAGACATGCACATTACATCTGCCAACTGTGGCGGCCCCCATAATTATTTTATAGGAGCTGCCTCACCTACAAGTTGGAGTCTTAATGTTTACACTGATGGGCCAAATACACGTCTGGTGCTGGTTTCGCAGTAACCTTCCCAGATATCAAATCCCCCTTCCCTCCTGAATTCAGTGGCCTTACAGTACGCACTCCTTTTCGCCTTAAAACACACATACTCACTCCCTTCTTCCTCTTTCACTAATTTGACTGACTCCTGTAACTCATTAATTCTCATAAAGTCTATGCACTCGACCAGCTCCTTTGCAGAATTGGTTGTTCTATCTGCCTGCATGCCACAAATCTATCAGATTTTGCTGGGTGCCCACACTCCCCAGCCATGTTGGAATCCCCGCAATGAACAGACAGATATTCTAGCATGCTGCGCCGCTATATCCACATCACACCAACCACGTCTCTCACATATTCCTGCCACGGATTATTACCCCTACCCAATGGAAATATTTCTGGTCAAGTCTTCGCACTTATAAATAACATACTGTAAAACTATCAATCTCCTCCTGGGCAGCTGCATTTCATCAGAACAAACGTAAACTGGCGGCTCTCGCTTAACACTCCTATCTGATGTCACGTTCTGATCCTCCCCTTTGTTCCCTATGTGATGCACACTTTCAGTTTCACACATTCTGTTGTCCTGTCCACGCTTTATTGCAGCCCGTACCTCTGCTTTCCCTCACCTATCCTCCTTTCATCGACCTCCCAACCTATCAGACATCCTTACGGAATCCCACACTTTCTGTTTTGACACCCTGTTCTCCTTCCTCAGAGACATACATATCCTTAACTTGATGCAATCCTCTTTACTTAATCCTATCTTAACCCATTCACTCATCAACTCCTTTACCCATCTATAACCTTTCCAATACTACTCTAGACTGTTGACGTATATCAACTAATTTCTAACTCAGTCACATCCTCTACCCTTTACTATTGAATACTGCTGTATAACTTTAGATGTTTAGCACATTTATTTTTATTTTAACCATTAACCACTACTTCACCTCCTCCACCCCCATAGCTTTCTTCATCTACTACCCCCTCCTCCTTTATAACTACTCTGAAGCCTTATTGTCCATCTGTCTGCAGTACTATCTCTTTCAACACTACTCACTACTTGCTCTGACAACACTCTCCTCTTCCAGCATTGCTTCCAAAAACGGGTATTCAAAGTTTCCTACATCCGAATCCCAAGCTAAAGCTTTATCAACCATGGCATACTTCACCGGCAGCCCAGCCCCATCCATCCCTCAATACTTGTACCGGAACTGTCTCCATCTCCTTGACTATAACAAGGATAGGTCAGATTGTGGATACCTACTTGCCTGCCTCGTGGATTATGATGCTGTATCAATACACTACAACCCCATTCCCCCCAGAGGCCGACATAAACCCCCCTCCAGTATTGCCAAAATTACTTTTCGTAGCAAAACCTTATATTGGAGGAGAGTTCCTCCTTGTCCGACAATATCAACCTTCCCCCTGTTAATGTTAAAATTGTTGGCGACTAGGCCGATGCCCTTTGTGTGCCCAACCTGGACTTGGTCGATCAAAATGCTCTGCGCAATCACGCACATTATGTGTGGCTCCCATCATGTAATTTGTACGTGTTGTCCTACCTATAAGTCTAAGTCTAAGGTGGCGATTTTCATATTCAAAATTGGTCTCACTTTACGTACTTGGGCTCATTTTACATGCAGTCAGATAGAAAGTATCTCTTCCTCATCTTGCTCGACTCATCGCATAAGACAAGCTAAACGTTCTACCCCATCTCCTACCGTATTTTCTCCTACATCAGCCTCTTCCTCCGCCCCTTAGACGTCAGTAGTCACTTCCCCCTCATAAGAAAGCTTCGTTTCTCAGACCTCCCCAACCAATTCCACCTCTGAAACTCTCGAGGACATTCAATACTATCTGATCATGACCCAAGATAACATCACCTCATCGATCCTCCAATCTATCTGCTCCCATTCCCTCACTCAAAGTAAGTCGACATCCATTCTCCTCCCCCATACCCACTCCTCTCTCTTTACCCTTTTCATTCTCCCCCAATCCCATGTCCATTTCCCCGTCCCCAATCCCATGCCTGTTGTTGTCGTGGGGGGCTTAGATGACGGAGTCTGGGATCTAATGCTGGGGATCACCCCAAACGTGGGGCTCAGCCCTCGACTCAACTAATTTTGCACTGTCTTCCTTCCCTTTTCCGTTTCTTTCTCTTCTCCAATCCCTTATATTACTAATTTCGTAATGTGTGAGAGCCGTGTTGAAAGGATGAAAAGCTGACTTTGTGCCAGTCATGAACGGCTTGGGGGAGCCGTAAGCACGGCATCCCCCTGTTTAGTTGCCCTACCCCTCAATGAGATCCTGAGGGGTGGACTGTTTCCCCAACATACTCCATGGCCAGTAATGAAGGCATTGCACCATTATTAGCGGCATTGAGGCGTGTACCTTTATTTTGTGAATTCAAATGAGAGACCATTATAGTGAGTAAGAAATGTTTTTCAGTTGTGCAAATTAATTGATCAATCCACATCTCAAAAAGGTCCTTTAGTTTTCCCAGTGGCTGGTATTAGGTGAAACTAGTAAATTATACACTCTTAACCTAACCTAACCTAAAGAAATCAGTATCTTGGGGGGGATTTCAAGGGACATTGACCCTCCGACTTTTGTGTGTAATGTGTGTAAAAGGGTAGTGCTGGAATAGTTCAGGGTGAACTGAAGGCACACAATTGCCATCATGGAAGTTGCATGGAGCAAGTTAATGTGGACTGAAAATCAGGGAAGGGGTTGTTTAGCTTGTTCAGTAAAGACAGGATCCAGGGCAATCACCAATATCGGGATAGGTATAGTTATAGACCATTTTTCAATTTTTTTGTTTATGTTCCCCCTTTGAGAAACTCAAGGAAGGTGTGTTAGTCTATGACTCAAACAGATTAACTGGCTGACACGGACCCTCGCCTCGGCTCTCTCATTGGACCGCAGGCTCCCCTCATACCCTGATTGCTTACATAACCCTTGTGTACTTAAGCCGCAGAAACCGGAACAGAGATCAGCAACCCTCGATCCTAATGTCACACCTCATCAAGTAGTAGCAACACAGGACTACCCAGTCCTCCGCCGACTGGGGAGCCTCCCGGCTCCCTCGTAGATTTCCACCTTCAGCCCCAGTCATTCCATGTCACACTTTATCTTAGTTGTTACTTTGTTTTTTGTTTTTATTGTTATTGTTGTCGGACAATATTCACCCCTATCCAGGCCCTTGGGGTAAATATAATGGAGTTGTGCATACAAATATTAGGTGCTTATAAAAGAATCTAAAAGACTTGATATATTGTGTTGCTCGGAAACACTTGTTCCTGAATACCGGCACTTATCGGAGTTTACTTATTCCTTCTTATTAAGAAGAAATAGTAACCCTAATTGAATGGTTAATGACAGTGCCCTGAAGTCATGTCAATGAAAAGTTATTTAAATTTATACATATTCGCTATCTATAGTAACCCTGATCAAGATACGTTATATAATTATCTATTTCTTTCTATGGCAATTGGAACCATATTAAAAATTAAACATCTACCATTAACTGGAGGGATATTTACAGGGAAGATTGTCTTGTGTCAACTCTTGCCGCCAAACTCTCTAACATTATTGGTAGTAGGGTTCCTTCTAAGCTTATCAAGTCATGACCCAGAGACACATCATGGGTTACTGCAGAATGCAGCAAGGAATAAACAAACCGCTTATAAATTATGGTCCTCTACTCGTTCTAATATTTCATGGGATAATTACTGTCATGCTCGTAGAACTGCTGAACAAGTCTATAAAGCAGCAGAAATAAATGATAAGAATCATCTGAGGGAGGTTCTTATAGGTATATCCAAGCTCATATTTGGTGGTTTCTCTGAAGTCTGTTTTGTTTGGCCGTGATTCCGTTATTCCCCGCATTACTAGACCTGGTGGGGTCTTTGCTTCTCATCCATTAGAGAAATCTAATATATTTTCCAATTTCTTTTCAAGCAAACAGAGTAGTGACGAAATCATTATCTCCAAATTTAACAGTTAATTGTTAGTGTGTTGCTAATGTTAGAGAATCCCAAAAGGATCATCACCAAGCAACTCGCCAAAAGAGTATAGGCTAATTTCAATCACACAAAGTTTATCTAAAGTGTTTGAAAAGTTAATTACCAAACGTCTCTCCGTTTTCTTTGATTACTACAAATTGCTGCCAACCACTCAGATTGGTTTTAGGGGGAAAATGGTATCTGTGATGCGCTTTTGAATTTGGTGCATATGTTCAGGCTTCACCGGACTCAGGGTCAGAGACAAGGTTAGTTACCCTAGACTTTTCTTCTGCCTTTGATGTAGTCAACCATAAGAATCTGTTTAAACTTAAGTCTGTAAGAATCAATGGCCCATTTTATATATTATCTGACTTTGTTATTAGACAGGCAAGAACGTGTTACTAATGGTGATTATTTTGGTGTTTATAGTCAAGTCAAGATTTCCCCAAGGCAGCGTTCTTGGCTTCTTTTCATCTTTTATAATAGTGATATGTGCCATGGGATTTCTTCCAATTTCATGGCTTATGCTTATGATGCCGTATGTACTGTAGGGAGTAAAGGTGTGTGTATGGAGATTGGTAGCGTGAAGTGTGGTAGCCGTGACAAGGAATACCATTTACTGTAAAATGCACATGGCATATCAGAGTGCGACTTATTTCGTTGTTCTCTGTAGTCATTTTATATCACTGAGATAGGTACATTGAACCTTTAATTTGTATTATACATTTTGTTCCATTGTTTACAATATTGTATGAAGATTATTTAATACCATTTTTAGTATGAACAACTTTATTTCAATATTAGAAAGATACTAAACTTTTCACGGGTATCTATAATAACATGTTTGAAAGTCTTACTTATGTGAGCATATTAACACACACATATATATATATATATATATATATATATATTCATCTTAACAAAATACCGGCTGACGTCACAGAAACCTCTGCCCTCTACCCTCATTCCTATTCCACACTCTCCCACTCTGGGGGTGTTTTAAATAGCATGGTTTTGTCTTTACCTGTGACGCGAGGTGAGCTTTTCATACTTTTCTTCTCTTTCTTTTTCATGGTAATCATGACATTTTTTTCTCTATACCATTTCATTTCGCTCATTTATTTTAATTGATTTTTTTAAGCGTGCGTATTCCCTCTATTGGAAGAAAAAACATTCTCGTAAACTATTCATTTGTAAATTGCTCTGATTACCTATGATAATAATTTCATATGTATTGTCAGAGAAGGATAATGATATGGGATACATTATAACCTTTTCAGTCATTCCATACACCTTTTTCATCCGTGTAGACACGCACATGCCCCCCACCCCGAAAAAAGTTATCCTAATAGAATAAAGATAATCATCTTCGACATAATTCAGACATATAATTCTTTCGCCTGTTAATAATATGGGTTTAAAGTACTTCCACGCTTTATATAAAAGAAATAAAAAAAACTCAATTGTTGTTCAAACTTAGTTTAAAACTTAATTTTACCAGATCTGTCAAGTATTATTTCAAAGTCTATAACGCTTCCTCTTTCATTTTCATTTATTTTCATTATTTCTCATCGTTCGTTCACGCACGTGGATCTATTTAGTTAAGTTCCATTCATCGGCTAGAAGCGCGCGGTCTTTTTAATAATTGCCAAGGCGTAACCACCACTTCTCTCGTTCGCGCTCCGCTCCCTAAGACAAAAATTAGTCAGACGCCTAGAACAAGACAATGAGATCTTTGCAAACAACTCCTGGCTGTCTCGTACAGCCAGGGTGTTGATACGCCATCAGCTCAAAGAACAGCTTCTTGTTAAGGGCATGGACTCCCCCCACCCCGACTTTGCCGAAGCCCCGCCGTGGGCACTGAGCCTGATAGAGTTCAACATAATGAGCCTGTCAATGAAAAGGAACCTATACCCCATGCCTAGCCTAAAGGCAGAAGCCCACAGGGTCATTGCAGCCATCACTCCTCCGGGTAGTAGAACATACTACACGGATGGATCGGTCGATCCCTTGAGCCACACTGCAGGCGCCGGCTTTGCAGCAAGGGATGCCACGCGATCCATGAGGGTAACAGACAACGCCTCCTCGCTACAGGCAGAGGCAGTTGCAATCATGGGAGCCCTAGGCCACGCGTCCCTAAGGGAAGGACACGTGGTCATACACACAGACTCCAGGGTAGCCATTGACTGTCTTCAGCACAGCTCACCCACAGACAACATCTACCTACTGACCACGATTCTCACAATGGCACAGAGAATTCTTGCTCAGGGTAGAAGAATTATCATCAACTGGGTCCCAAGCCACATCGGCATCAGAGGGAACGAGCTTGCTGACAGACTAGCCGTCGCTGGCAGGGGTATGCTCCCAAATCCCATGACGATAAAACCGAGCCGAAAATTACTTATGGAGAAGTGTGCCTTGGTCGGTCGTGCCTTCCTACGGCAGCTCCACAGAGAGGAAACGAGAACCTCCCCCTCGGCCAGCTAGTACTCAGACGCCACATGCTATGAACCACTGGCACTCTCTGAAGTAAGCATCAGAGGTACCGAAGTCATTCTTCACAGAATGCGCCTAGGTTACCGCTGTGCATGGCAGATTATCCCAACAATCGAACGCGATGAAAGGTGCTGCAAGCACTGCGGCGAGCCAAACGCCACACTAGTCCACTACCTAGAAAATTGTGACCATACACAATTCCTGAGACAGGGACCGCCCACAACAGCCGCCGTGCTGGTAAAGAGGCTATGCGAAATGCTTACACCATGGCGGCAGGAGCGCCTGCTGGCAATCCCGCCGCCACGGTAAGCACCGAGTATCAGACAACTCAATGAGACAGCCGTAAAAAGCTGACACAGGCCGGGCCATATTTAGAAGGCCCGGGCGAAGCTAGAACTTCGCAAACCATAAAGAAGAAGAAGAAGAAGCGCTCCGCTGAAAAGCTGTTCCATGAAGATTTCCTGCAACGTCCTTCTGCATCCCTTATTTCTCCTGCGCTCTTGCACACTTGTATGTTGACGATTCGCCGATTCTGTAGTAAGATCCATGCGAGCAGTTTTTGGTCCTTTGGAATAATGACAGAGTTAGATGTTTCCCCTTTATACAAGGCGTGAATATGCCCGTTTAATTAAAGTCCAATTTAAATTCATAATATGTTATCCATGTCGACGGTATAAACCAAGTTGCTTTTATAGACAACGGTGGTGAAGAAATGACCTCGGCTGATCAATCTTCGCCACAAATGACACAATGACACTTTCTTATTTTACCGCACTCCTACTTTTCCTCTTTTTTTTTTTGCCTTTTTTAAATATTGTTCATGACTCATTTAAAGCTTCTGGGCCGTTCTTTTTTCTTAATTAAATTTGTTACCTAACCTTAATATGCGATTTGAACATCATCGAATGGTTGGGGCTCTGACTTTATTTTTCTAAGATTATTAACAATATGTGCCTGTTCGCCAAATGCGTCAGAGTGAACGCACGCGCATTTCAGCCATCTTTTCCTCAACCAACATATTCCCAGACATTTATCCCTTCTTTGACTAAAGTATGAAATATACTTCTTTGCCATATTGATTCAGAAGTTGCTATTAATAAATTTAGAACTGAAATCGACAAATTCCTATTCTTGTGTAAATATTTAATCTTTGCTCCTTCCTTTCCCCCTTTTTTATATTCATGTTTGCTCATCAAGGTGACTGCTTGAGTCTATATCACTCTTTGATTTTCCCCTACGGCCCTTTCATTGATTCTCAGAATAATGATAATTATAATAATACCACTGGGAACTCATACCCACTACAAACACTTCCTAAAGAGATATACTGGTCAATTCATATGAGGATAGGGGGACTACGGGATCAGCTATCCTACATATTTCTCGGCAGTGAATGAATGAGGCATAAATCGGGGGGGGGGGGGGGGATGAATGAGGAGTGAATATTAGGAAGGTGAGTGAATGAGATCCAGGGAGTAGGGATACCTTTGGCCACCAGGAGCATGACGGGATACCCCAGTTGTGGGCATCCCCGTCACCTTTGGGAGAGTAAGGGATCTTGGTGGGGTAAAGTGCCTGGGAGTAGGCTAAGTTACTGTGGCTTTAGTTGGCACTTAGTTCCTTCAAGGGGATCGCAGGACCACGCGGTTGTGAAGGTGGAGAGTCACAAAATGCCTAGTGTTATCTTTCCATGGCCCATGGTAACTGAATCACCCTTGTGGTAGTGTCTTATGAGAATGACAAGTCTAAGGTGATGTGGTTGTTTTGTAACTGGCGATTTTTGTCATTGGCGATTTTTTTTCTAGCATTCAGCGTGGTCTATACCAATTCACCACGGAAACCGCATTCGTAAATGTTATTTTCATGATCATTTTCTGCCTTCATTCCACTATGGCAACAATCTGTAATACTGTAAGGAAAAATATGTACAAAAAAATCATTTTGTAAAGGAAAAAAACTCGTGCTGGCATTGGTCTTGAGGCTTGACATGGAAGACGCTCGGCGTTCTCGCTCTCTTCTTTTTCTGACTTCGTGGGGAGTAGTTGGGTAGCCAGGAGTAATCCTGCATACTTGAAGATTTGAACTTAGGAAATCCCCATGCTGCAGTAGCATGTCTTTTTTCGGCGTTCATAGAAAACAGAACTAGCAACCCAAACCAGTCAGTCCCCAGCGCAGATGTAGGCGCGAGAGGTTTGGAGGGGAAGCCAGCAAGACTGAAATGACGCCATGGCGGTTGCTCCAAGGTTGGGAGATTTATCTGAAATAAGCTGACGCCCTAATTTGTTTTATGATGATTTATAATACAGTTAACTTGTTTTGTGTTCCCAAGGGAGATTTAAGGCAATTTACGTGTTGTGTAAACCGTTGTTACTGGTGGAAGAGAATGGTTAATGGTTAAAAGCAAAATAAATGTGCTAGACATCTAAGGTCATGTAGCACTATAGTTAATGTTAGAGAAGGGTGGTTGGGTTAGTGATTAGTTGTTAAAGCTGGGTTAAGGAATTGGTGAGTGACTGGGTTAGGGTCGGATGAGGTAATATAAAGGGTTAGATCAAGTGAAGGATATATATGCGTTTGAGGAAGGAAAACAGGTTGTCAAAGCAGAAAGTGTGAGATTCTGTAAGGATGTCTGATAAGTTGGGATGTCTATGTAGGGAGGATAGGTGGGAGAAAGTAGAGGTACGGGCTCTTCAAAACGTGGGAGAGAAGGCCCAAACCTACTTCGTTCGAATAGTTTCAAGAATGTTCCTTCTTTACTCATGAATGATATGTACTATGGTTAGGTGAAAATATAAATTGAAATTTAAGAATTAAGGTTATTGCTTTGCCGATGTGTTTTTTTTTTTTCTTTTATGTAATTAATAAATTTCTCTTCCTTATACCATATCACTGAGGATATATATATGTGGAAGTTGTAAGCTTGGACCTGAGTATTTCCTTGGAGAATATTCCCAAGTGGTGGCGGCTACCACAATTTAGGAATTTACTTCGATTAGTTTCGTTTGTGCTCGTATGGCAGTCAAGCTGAATTAATTCAGACGTCAAGTGTTCACCCCAAGTAGCGCAACACATATATGTATGTTTATATTCAAAGAGAGGGAGAGAGAATCCAATCCCTCATTTTAACAATTTTGAAAAGAATGTACTGCATCGTTAGATCTACACGCTATTATATTGCGTACTTCCTTGGGATATGGGAACATTCTCATTTTATGAGATTGGTTGCATTTCCTCTACCTCCTTGACAGCACGTACAGAATTATATTTCAGTACGCCTGCAGGGTCCCACTTTTGTACATCTGGCAACAACATCGATGTAAACAGAGTAAAAAGTATTTTAATGAATATGATGAAAACCCTTGCCTGTTTGTAACAAGGAGTGTGATTGGTAGAATATTAAAAACCAATTAATTTTTTTAACTACGTAAATAATTTCATCTTTCGTGTTCTTCAAACAAGTGATAACAGAACATGTAGTATTAGCTATCATTGACTTAGTTGGATATTTTTAAAATGCGATGTCCTGGAAAAAACACGTTTGTTTTTTTCAACTCAAGGAACTACTAGCTGGGTGGTTCCAAAGAAGATGAATATCAAAAGTCTAAGAACTGACTCCCAATGCATTTGCTGTACGATATCTAATATCTTGTTCATTCAGATGAAATTGGCAGTTCATATCGCGCTATACCTTTGTCTTTATTAAATCTTTATGTTATCTTGTTAGTCAATGCACATCCGTTTATAGTATATGCGTATGCGTAGGTGTAGATAAAAATGGCAGACTTCTGTTCTGTTACAAAATCAAAGTTTTCATATTTTATCTTCACATGTCTTTGAATTGACAAAATTACTTGTTTTCTTTTCGTGAGATATAAACATTAATTTCAATAAACAAACACTATGCCATTAACATTTTAGAGCAACTGAACGCAAAACCGTAGTAGGGCTACAATGACTGTGTTCATGTGTGTGTGCTAAGGAACTGAAGTTGTTAAACATTTTATTTAGAAACATTGCTTTTATAGTTGATACACATTTTGAATCCATTCTCGCCCAAAATATAACATGCAATTGGCAGAAAAAAAATATATGCATATATACATAAATATATATAGTATATATATACATATATTACCGGGGGATTCAGTAAATCGAATAATTGGAAGGATGCTTATTAATTTTGAAAATATTTTTACTTTCGGTTTATTTGTAAAAAGAAAAACGGTAACAATTGCAGAAAAGAAAGACCAATACTTGAAGCAGGCATACTTAAAATATGAACAATCTGTCGTTATTCAAAACCTTGTCTAATCCCCGGGACAAAGATGGCGTGCTTATGTGAGGTCCCAGTTTCCTTCGTAACACTTCGTAACCTCTTTTTGATACCGTTCTGTTATGAAGCCCATCTGTATGCAGTCATTTTGCGGGAACTGTAGGTCCTTATATGAATTTTAGCAGCCATGGTGAAGGGGCATCCGGAAGAGAAATTACTTTTCCTCATCCCAGTGATGCGGCCTCTATTTGCAATTTCAGACTGCCTTGCGTCCATCTTGAAAAAAGTGTCAGCTTGGCAGCCTCGTTTAAATCTTGGATTTCCCATATGTCATAATGTCGACATAAACCATGGGACATATTTGCTTTCTTGTTTAGCATATATTAGGATTAGGCGCGACATGAATATTCGGGGATTTATGAAGATTCATTAAATATATCAAATATACGGTTTCGTGTTTATAATCTAGATCCTCTTTCTTCAGACTACTCAAGTTCCGGGAGAACAAACATGACTTTTCATACACCGGGATATAAGTATTTCTATCGTAGACATACTAAAACTATGTATCAAAGCTTTGACATGCGCAGATAAATACAAGGGAAATATATATCGCATGCGTGACAGATAAAAGTAGATTTATTTTCTTTTTTTATAAGAATGAACAAGACTTTTCTTTCAATATATCGGATATAATATAGCACATGTTTGGGAGTAAGTTTTCAGACTTTTTAGTTTTTTCCCCTCCTTGGAACCACCCAGTTCGTAGTTGCTCGAGTTGAAACAAACAAACTTGTATTTTCTCGCTCAACTGATCAAATGCGATTCCTCAGAGAAACGCCGCGGCTTAAGGAATAATACTAGCGAAAATTATGGTCAGATTTTAACACAAGATAAAAAGCATTCAGAATAATCAAGAAGAATTATACTCATCACCAAATATTGACTTCGTATTTCTATACGCATTGCACGAACGGACGCACGCACGCACGAACGCAACACCCCCCCCGCAAAAAAAAAAAAAAAAAAAAAAAAAAAAAAGTGAGCAAATATCAAAGATTGGAAAATATGAGCAGAAATGAGGCATTTTCAGAATTCTAAATATATGACTTGTACAATTAAGTTTGGCCTTAAAAGAATCTCCCCTAGGTATGGTAAGCTTCCCTTAACCCCCCCCCCCCAAAAAAAAAAAAAAAAAAAAAAAAAAATGTTACCTTCAAGAAATGCAAGTTTTCTAGCTTTACTCATTAATTTTAAAAATAATTGATAATAAATATTTAGTATGCATATTCCTGCATGTGTCGATGTCATTTCCTGGCAAGTTTGAATGCTGAAATGTGTACAAGTATTTTCTCGGAAGATTGAAGAAAATGTCACTGCTGTTGTAATTCATATTGGATTTGGATGCAATTTTATTATTCAAAACAGCTGGTTTTTAAAATTAACTCCTTAGAACTACAGATATACCTTTAATATTTAAAGGGCATTTTCCCCCTACTAAAGATGTCCTGTTCTCTTGAGAAAAATATTTGGTTACAAATATTCAGTTCACATACTTTCCCACATATGCAGACCATATACTAGTCATATTTAATGTATTGTATTCTGTAACGGTTAACGATTAATAGTTAAAACATCAAATGTCATATAGCACTATAGTAAAGTATTGTGGCGAAAAGGATAAACATTATTTAACGATTAGGATAAGTGGACAGCATGAGATGAAGAAGAGAAAGAAAACGAATGGGGAGGAAAAATACCATGCAAAATTAGTTGATGGGGAAGGCCGAGGTCCAAGGTAGGACACCCTTATATTTTAATTGCTTTCAGATACTGTCAAATCTATTGTTTATGTACATTGTATAGTTTGGATACAAAATTATGACACCCAGAAAAAAATAATTAATAAAAAGTAATAATTATTAGCTAATGTATCCATTTTATATACACACATACGCACGCGCGTCCTGACCATTTATATTAAAGGGTGATAATCTCATAGCTGAAATGTGAACCTTAATGGTTATAAAGCAAAACAAATGTGCTCAGGCATCAAAGGTCATCGTTCGTTTGTTGGATGTCTGCCGCGAGGCAGGGTTAGCACCACACACGCCAACCATCTCGATCTTCAGCTCTACGCTTGATCTCCCCATTTGTTTCTGATCTGTCGTTTTCTTTCTTACGCCAGTGATCGAATGTCATTCTTTTCCTTCCTCTGCACCTTTTGCCGTGTAACCTCCCTTCGATGACATCCCTTAGCAGTCCCTGGTCTCTCATAACATGACCAATCTGCCGGTTATAGATGATCGAGATCAGTGTTCTTTTCTCTCCAATCATACGCAATACTTCCTCATTTGTCACCCTTTCTGTCCAACTCATCTTCTCCATTCTCCTCCAAAACCACATCTCTGCACTTTCCAGTCTCCTGATATCTTCCTTTTTCAGTGTCCACGACTCTGACCCGTATAATAGCACGCTCCACACTAAGGTTTTAATAATCTTTTTCAGCCGTAAATTGAACTTCTTCGTTATCAGTTCTCTTTTCGAGTTAAAGGCAACCTTTGCTAGCGCAATCCGTGATCTTATTTCAGTACTGTAATAGCCGTTGCTTGTCAAAATACTCCCGAGGTATTTGAAACTTTTAACTTGTTCCAGTTTTTTTAACCATTCAGTTTGATCGTGACATCACCTTCGCCGTTTTTGTTGATCCTCATCACCTTCGTTTTCTTTATTTTAACTATCATTCCAAAATCCTCAACAACTGCGTTCAGACTGTCCATTATTTCTTGTAACCCCTTCTCTGAATCTGATAACATAGCCTGGTCATCCGCAAATCTCATCAAAGGTCTTATAACACTATAAAAGGTGTATTGAAAAGGAGAAAGAAGGGGGCTAGTTGATAATAAAATGTGCTTCACGTCAAAAGTCATATAGCATTCCAGGGTAGTATGGAATTGAACGGGACAAGAGGGGTGAGGGTAGAGAGAAGGTGAGTAAATGGGCCAAGGTACAAATTAACAACGGTTATTAGATCAAAGTTTTCAAAATGAGTATGGGATTCTGCAAGGATGTCCGTAGGGTATGGTAGGGATAAGCAAAAGGAGAAAGGGGGGTTTACGGGCGATAAGATCACAGTATCAGAAATGTCAGGATTGAAAGAAAGGATAATGGGGAAGAAGGGGGATGATGCAGTTGAACCAGGGGGGAATGGGATGTGTTAGGAGTGGGAGAAAAGGGTGAAGGGGGAACTTGAGTAGATGGAGGATGGGTGTTGGCAGTTACTTCAAGTGTAGAAGGAATGGGAGCATAAATAGATTGGAGGATGGATAAGATTTAGGTATGTTATCTTGGGTCTAGATTGGATAGTTTTGAATGTCTTCGGGAGTTCTTGAAGTGGAGTTGGAGAGGTCTGAGAAAAAGGTTTTCTTATGAGAGGATGAAGTGGGGCAGATGTTTGAGGGGCGCAGGGAGAGGACGCGGTAGAAGGCAAGACGCAATATATACCTTGTCTTGTGCAAGGAGTTGAGCGAGGAGCAGGGGTAGGTACAGGGGATCGGAGTGTCTTGAATAGTGGTTGGGATAGCTTCTTAGAAACAAACGGACATGACGTCGGAAAAGGGATGGTAGGCATTATTCAGTATATATGCTCTCATCTGGAGAGGATCGCAAGGTGCCTTGGGCATCATATAAACAGAATGGAGGTTAGGAGCCTGAACGCGAAAAAAGGTTGGTGGCTCAAGAAGGGGTTGATATAGCACAATGGAGAAACTGACCGAGAGCAGGTATAGATGACCGGGTACCTAGTCGTAAAGTTGAAACAAATCTGTTGGCAGCAATGAGAAATAATGTGGTGCTGAGCATACTACCTTGTGGGACACCTAATCGAGGAAAAGAGGAAGTAGAAGAGGCAAATCTAGCAAGCTGCGATCAGAAGGAAAGGGCCTTATGAAAACACACGTTTCCAGGTATGCCATGAGAATATAGACATTGAAGGTTATGGTGCTGCCATGTGGTATCATATGCCCTTTTTAGATCGAAGACGACTAATACTGAATCACGGTGTGCAAATGCTAATGTGATTTGAGTCTCGAAAAAAAGCAAGAGGGTCAGCGGTGCTTTAGTTACGATGAAAACCAGATCGAGTTGGAGAGATAAGGTTGTGATATTCTAGGTGCCACATTAGATGGATGTTAACCATCCTATCCAGTATATTGCATAGACGTCTTGTAAGTAGATGATGTAGGTGTAATAGTGGATGCGGTAAGTGAAAATGGGGTGGAACGTCTGGTGCAAGAGGTAAGGCGAGGGGGAGCAGACATAGGGGGAGTTGTGGATATTAGAGTATCTGGATTTGGGAAGGAAAAGGGATTTGATTGGGTGATATGAGTAGAGATGGGAAGAACTGCAATCTCAGACTCAAACTTATAGGCAGGGCAATTGCTATAAAATACGTTATGAGAGCCACTGCAATTGGCATATTTACTTCACTATGCAGGGTAATTTGAACGGCCATGGCCAGGCTTGACACAAAGGTCCGAGAGCAGTGGAGCGAGTGTGCTTTGCAGGGTGATCAAAATACCATCATATATGATCTGACAAGGTAAGATTCTCCGCCGATATAGACCTTATGGAGAGGATCATGTCTGGGGGGGGGGGGGGGGTAATTTTGGCAATACTGATGTGGGACTTACGGCGGCCTCTAGAGCAAAGTACTGATACACGACAACAACGGGCAAGAGATTGGGGGGTGTCATAGGAAGCAGACAGGTGGAGTTGGGGAAGAGAGGGAAATGGAAAAGGGTAGAAGAAAAGATGGTATAAATTCGGTCAAGTCAAGATCTTTGGCCCAAGGCAAGGGAGCCCCCCCCCCCCTCCCAACATCGGGCCTCAGTCTCCGTCTCCCATGCCCCCCACCCCGCACATCCACAACAATGTACTTGGGACTGTGAGGAAGGTGGGTCACTAATCAAGGTACATATGGAAAGGTCATGGAGCGAAATGCATTTATTAAATTCCAGAATTTTACAAGCTGACTAGCGGTCTGAAGTCCGAAAAGGACGCCAAATCGGCGATCAACTAGTAACACTGGTCACTCATATTCATGAGGCATTAGCCATATTATATTTTAGAATTATAGGACTTAGATAAAAAAAAACAAAAAAAAAAAAAAAGTACGATATAAGATGGCGATTTGGCTTTCAGACTACAAGGAAACTTGCAATGCTTGTCCCAATACATAATTTCAGACAGGACTTTAATTCATTTTTTGACATCACAGTTTTTTTGTTGTCATTGCGAGATAAGTATTAAAAAAAAAAACAAAAAAACTAACAAACATGTGTTTGTATGTCGCTTCCGCGACATTGCAAAAGCGTTGGAAATGGCAAACTTCCAAACCTTCTTAGTATCTCTGCCCTTCACATAAACCCTGATCTCATAGTCCACTACAGTTGGTGCCACTTCTCTACACTCAAACCATCATATTCGACAGCAAAATTAACTAATTTTGACAGTCGGTTATAAGCAGCGGCTTGTACCGTTCGAAAGTCCTTTGCAAGAAGCAAATATATTGTTCTTTAAAGTGCATTGCTGATGCGGTCGGATTACATTCCAAATGACATTTTTCCTCAACGTAAGAAATACCGAGTTGACACTTTCACCAAGGCAACGATGTTCTGGATGGTTCACTGAGCAGTACCTGTCTGACTCAAAAATCCACATGTTTTAGGCAAGCTTTGCAAGTTCAACTCTCTGTGACATCCCTACCAGTATTCTTTGGGCCTATCACTATAATTGGCAGGACAACTCTAAAGGCCCCAAGTCAAAGAATTGTGTGTGTGTGCTTGAAGAATACAATCTGGCTGCAATGCGCTGTGGCATGGTGTGATAATTTTTCTAAAACCCCAGTATGAATCCATTCATATGAAATCGTCATATGGAAGGCATTTCCTCTATCCTATTTATGTACACCAGTTCACAAAGATATACACTCAACTCTCCCTATGTTTATCAGCAAGTTCCCCTTCTCTTACTCTGTTATTACCTCTACTTGATAGAGGTAACTGAAAGCCATCTCGTACTTATTCGTTCCAAAAACATTTATTTTATAATACACTTCTCTTCAAGAAATAAAAATGCTACACTGCTGGGATTTATAATCAAATGCTATGGGGTAATATGATAGTGATAGGGTACATAACAGGATTAATGAATATAACTTTTCAGAACTTTAGTAATGATCTATATCATCCTCAAATTGAGCAACTTATTGTGTACTCTGATATATGTGGTTCTATATTACAGATAGTAAATTTTGCACTATTGCCAATATCCTTTAAGCAATATCTTTACAGTGCACTCCAATTTTCAAGTTTCTGATAGATTAGCTCAAGAAAGTAATCTACTATAGGCATTGCCCACTGAGTTTTCTTTCCAAAGGATTTTATTGATCCCTGGCTGCCTCACATACTATACACTGTTGACTCCTGGCACAGACACTCACTTACCTAATGCTATTTTTTTCCAAGGAATGATACTGCAATTCGTTAAAAGCATTTCTCTGCTTTTTAACTTTGCAGCAAGTCATGTTGTATGAATATAATGATAACAATACCTCCCTGGGGAAGCAAAGTCGCTTCTTGTAATACTGGAATTATTTAAGAATATTGAATTATGACAAGCATGTCTATTCAGATGATGACTCTACAAATGACAGGATTAATGATGGATTATTATCTAATATTGTGGCAAATAGTGTTGCACTGCAATTGCATAAAAGTATATATATATATACACAACACACTTGGTAATTTCTATCATGGAAATTTTGTAACAAACAGAAGTCTGACCTATCTTACATAGGCATGCAGGTACTACCACTGCATGCGTACTCTCACACATTATGCACCAGGGCAAACACTCTTTCTCAAAAGCATTAGATATCAACAATGTAATTATAGTACGAGTTCCAGTAACATCATTATGTCAAACAAGTTCACTAAAGTGTGACATATTTACCTTAAAAAAAGGACAAAAAGAAAATTATATAATAGCAAATACTAATTTATTTCCACAATAATATGCTGAACACGTTCTAAAATACTTGCATTATAGATAAGATTAAGGGAGTAAGAAGAATGCTTGTACAAGTCTGTACAGATCTTGAGAGTCAACAGGGCATGAACTACCCATGAAATGTGCGATAGCCTGGCCAAGAAACAATGCAGGCACTAGGACTGTAATCCCTACTAGGTTGTTTGTATTTCCACAGGCATGTTATGTGTACCTTACTTTATTTTTTATTCACACACTTCTGGTATTCTTCAAATGTTCTCAACTAAGTAATTATAGTATTTCAAGGTGGTGTTCAATTAAGCCCTATGCTTCTGATCCACACCTGTAGAGTGCCTTGGCCAGCTACGAACAATGTTTGTACACTGGAGACTGAGGTGGATCACGTCCCTGGCAGCAAACCCCTTAGTCCTGCCCAGCCCTATAGCAGCATCATTACCCACTATTCCTTGAATCAACTACTTTTTTTTTTTTTTTTTTTTTTTTTTACACATATCCACTAGGTTCTCAACCCCAGTCTGGGTACATAAAATGGTTGCAGGCATTGTATCTAAAAAATATATTGATAATATTTTTTTTTTTTTTTTATCATCAATGTTTGACTCAGACCAGACCCTCACTGTACTATACATCTGACTTACAACTCTTGGTGGCAACTCAAGTTTCTACTGCAAGTGTAGCCTATCAATACATCACATGGCTTGAATATGCCAATTACCTCCTGTACTGAAAAGCGTAACTTGTTCCTATTCTTGTGTAACTACCAAGATGAGTCAATTTTAAACATGTTACAGCACCCACAATTAAGAAAAATGCTACTTAAGACACTGAAGCAGCACTCATTACAGATAATTACCACTAAATATTTTTAAAATAATATTATCAAGTCTTTGAAAAAAATCTGGTATTGATGGGCATTGGGTTTAAGATTAAATGATAAATAAAATATAAGAAACTCATATGAAAAAAGAGAAATAACAAAAAATACAAAAAAGTAAAACTACAGCATAATGAGGTAGATAACATGTGACCAACAACAAAATCATTCAATCCACAAAATTCACCAAACATATTCAGTCAACGTCACTGTAAGTCTAAGCATGCCTATGGTTTAAAAGTAAATGCACTGTGGAATGTGCATACTTGAATATCAATGTGTTGTGTATTTCAAATTTCATTAACTACTGATGAACTTATTTGTTGCCAATTAGTCTTTTTTGGGGGGTGTAAAATTATATAATGCATCCATACTGTAAAACATATAAAAGCAGATATGACAATGGAAAAGAGTGAGGAAGTTCAAAAAAGGGCCAATAGGAGGGAGAGGGAGAGGGAGAGGGAGAGGGAGAGGGAGAGGGAGAGGGTGAGGGTGAGGGAGAGGGAGAGGGAGAGGGGGAGAGGGGAGAGAGAGGAGAGGTGAGAGAGAGAGAGAGAGGGGGAGAGAGGAGAGGTGAGAGAGAGAGAGAGAGAGGGGGAGAGAGGAGAGGTGAGAGAGAGAGAGAGAGAGAGAGAGAGAGAGAGAGAGAGAGAGAGAGAGAGAGAGAGAGAGAGAGAGAGGGGGGAGAGAGGAGAGGTGAGAGAAAGAGAGGGGGAGATGGGGGGGGGAAGGAGGAGAGGTGAGAGAGAGAGAGGGGGAGATGGGGGGGGGAAGGAGGAGAGGTGAGAGAGAGAAAGGGGGAGATGGGGGGGAGGGGGGAGAGGGAGAGGGAGAGGGAGAGGGAGAGGGAGAGGGAGAGGGAGAGGGAGAGGGAGAGGGAGAGGGAGAGGGAGAGGGAGAGGGAGAGAGAGAGAGAGAGAGAGAGAGAGAGAGAGAGAGAGAGAGAGAGAGAGAGAGAGAGAGAGAGAGAGAGAGGGAGAGGGAGAG
>NC_061834.1:26747442-26767442 GCF_019202785.1 Penaeus chinensis | reverse complement strand
TTACCAAAATCACTTTGGCAGTAGACAATATATTTATGAATTTTTAACAATCAATACTCTATCTAAAACTGTCACTGAATGAATGAATAATTTGAATATTGCCTTTGCTTGATTAACTCATGTGCTTTACCTCGTGCTGTTGATCATGTGAGTATTTCTGAGTATTTCATGGTTACTATTGGCAAAGGAAAATTACTCTACAGTAGAACACTTCAAATCCTCTAACCCCTTTTCACTCAGGAAAAGTTACATCTGCCCAAGAAAAAAGCACATACTGCGATTATACCTGCTTTCTATTAGTAACACTACAATCAATAACTACTTTGCATTGTCTACCTTGCTCTATATTCCAAACCACACTCATTAGCTAACATGGTTTAAGGGCTCCAGCCAAATGCAATATAAAGTTTTGGTAAATTTCCAGTTTCATCCACCTCCAACTTCTGAAACAATTCTTTTGGGAAAGGAACCTTCCTTTGTAGTTAACACTGTTATGCTGTTGTTTTCCATTGCATTTGACTCATTGACAGAACTTGTATTCCCTGACAGCAAAGTTAATAAAATGTGTAAGAGTCAGCTTCACACTGTATTTTGGGGAGGAATTAGCATGATTTACATACAGGAAAACAGAACAAAAACACTAAAATAACTTTAAATTGGGTTTGCTGAAACTCTATAGGGGTGTAAGATGGCTGGATGAAACTGGACCCTTACCAAAGTTTCTGCTGTTATTCAGTAAAAGGAACTACAGCTTAAGTAAAATTTTGATCAATTGTCCTATCAGGATCTGTTAGTGACGCTCTATTCGTGAGTAATTTTCCTTTCCCTGTAATCAACAGTGATCCACACTTTTTATTAATAATCCGAGTTCAACTGTACTAAGCTCACCTCATAGACCTGGTCCAGCATTTCACCTCAAATATATTATAGGGAATAACTTTATAGTAATGAATTTTATGCTACTACATGGATACATACAAGAGGCATGCTAGTGCCTGCAAGGAACGACAAAGCATGGGGGTTTCCCTAACTTTTGTTAAACAAAACTTTTTAGAGAGAAGAATGGAGAAAGTAAAGACAAGAGAAGGGAAGAGGGGATGAAAGGAGGAAAGGAGAAGGAAAAGAGGGAAAGGAGGGAAAGAGGGAGGGGTAAGAGGATAGAAGGATAGGAGAGGGGAAGGAGGGAGTGAGGGGAAAAGGAAGGCAAGAAGGGAAGGAGGGAGGGAGGGAGAGGGGTGGGGGAGAGGGAGAGGGGGGGGGGAGAGGGAGAGGGAGAGGGAGAGGGAGAGGGAGAGGGAGGGGGAGGGGGGAGGGGGGAGAGAGAGAGAGAGAGAGAGAGAGAGAGAGAGAGAGAGAGAGAGAGAGAGAGAGAGAGAGAGAGAGAGAGAGAGAGAGAGAGAGAGAGAGAGAGAGAGAGAATATGAAAGCAATATTCCCCATACACAATTATTCTTCGTCTTGATGACAAATTTAAGTGGGTTTCCTCGGACACAAGCCAGGTGCCCACGAGTCCCCATACGTATCCAGTCTATCACATGACGGCTCCAGTCCTCACAACCATTTTCTTTAGCTCTGTGTTCTTATTACACCATAGCCTCAGGCTAGACAGCAATATTATTAGAATTACAGCCTCGGTTAACACAGCCAATATCAACGTGTATTTTCTTTCCAATCAAACTTACAAACATATTTTCTTATAATTTTTTAAATATAAAATTTCTGGAAATGGTCACTTTTGCAATCTTCAACTAGAAACTTAAAACCCAAGTTGATTCTAATCATAGCTCCCTCTTTTATATTTTTTCATATTCTAAAATTCCTTCTTCCTTCAGTCCAATTTGGCTATTGTAAACATTTTCCCAGCTTCTTAGTTTCCAGGCAACTGGTGATAAAACTGCTTCTCATCCTCAAGCAAGAGGCAACAGCAATTAGAACAAAAGCACTCATGATCTGTCATGGTGAGGTCTGGATGCCAAAGGTCATGAGGCTGTGTACAGGCATGAGGTATTTACAATGCTGAGTGGGCAATGTGCCAGTGTCCTCACTCAAGTTGGCTTCTTCATTATACAACAGTTAACATTCATCTTGGAGATAGAAGAAAAAAAGCACCATTGGTTTCACAAATAAACCACATTAAAATAATCACTAGTTCCGTTTTGCTGGCGACAACTTCTGTAATGCTACAAACAAGGCGCAAATATTTACAGTATGAGGGTATGTATGTGTGTGGGGGCAAAGTGGTAACAGGGTGGTCACTGAAGGGTATCCTGAGCTGACGGTAAAGAGGCAGCCCAATCGTGGCCCTCTGCTGGCCTTAGAGAACTGATTTTACTGGGCAGGGTCGTCAGACTTTTGTACCAGCTTAGAAGGTTATCACTTGATATTTCCAAAGCCTACCCTCTAAAAAATACTGGACACATTCTTGAATTCTATTCCCTCATCTTTCCTCAACTGATTCTGAAATTATTTCTTACATGCTTTCACGAATCACAAATACTTTTTAGCATCTTTTCATTTTTTCAATCATTTTCTCTTTGTTTGAATGGCATTATTCATAGGCTCTTAGGCCAATATAGCTTTTACTTATCTTGTTTTTGCATTTCCAAAAATGGATGCCCAAAATGTGTCCTTATTGGTTGACTGACAAACCCAAACCCTTTTTCCACACACTCAAACACTTGCCAGGAGGGCACAACCATAATTTTTATGCCTGAGTTACTGAGTTGAGCTTGAAGCTGCACTATGAGCTGCAAAATTGAATGGCTGGATGCAAAGTATGCTGATCTTAGCTCTAAAAACCAAGTCTTATTTTTTTATGATTTTTATGATTTTTTTTTTATTTTTTATTTTTTTGTTTTTTAAAGAACATATGCCAACAAACTGTAAATATTACTATCATAACACAGCATCCACTCCACAGTTTCAATGCACAGAACTAGACACATTCAGATTAAGAAAATGCAGAACCATAAAACTGGGAGCATTCCCAAGAAGTACTTACATAGTACAATAAACCCCACCTTGTCGGTACTCAACTCAAGGAACTAACTCTGGCAGTAGGGACTCTTGGAAGGGCATTCCTGAGGTCAAACATTCCCAAGGTGGGCAGCTACTGCCAATCCATTAAGAATATTTTGTTTCCTTCAATTCAGCAAGTTGAATGCAAACAGCAATAACATTTTCTAAAAGGTCATTCGACACACACTGGAATTCCATCCATTTTCCTGAGAAGTTAGCTGCTATTCAGCTCCATACTCTGTCTCCTATTGTTCAATAGAGCAATATTTTCTTTTTTATCTTTTTCCTTTTTTATGTTTCATTTCTACATAACTTAAAGTAATTTTTCAGTAAACCTAACTCCAAATCTTGCCATTACCATCTTGTAGATGCCTATTCTTCTTTTTCTTCTTTTTCACATGTAGATGCTTGCATGTAACTCTTGGTTTGGAATTATATAACATTAAGACAATAAAATGCTTCGAGTCACGAGGATGTTTGATGATGATGATGACGAGTGCCCCAGAGAATATTGTAACAGCCAGGGAGAAAGTTCTCATGAGTTACCTTCCTTTCAGGTGGCCTTTCTTAGCAGTCCGAGCACTTCCCTGTTGACCCCTTTGGCACCACACTCAGTCTCCCCCCTCACCCAACACCAAACCAGCCAAACAAAAGAGATGGTTGGACACACTGGACTTTGAAAAATTCATTTTTATTTTATGTCAGTTCTTTCATACGGGAAGGGGGGGAAATGCATCTGAAGCACCGCCAAGGATATCAAACTATTGCACTAATCAGTTACAGGAAGACATATCTGACTCACACAGCCTCTCACCCGCCAGTACCAAGCTTGATGTACTCACAAAGGATGAGTACATTCTCTAGGATAAGTCCCCAAAGACCAATCTTCTTAGACTGGCTAGACTTTGCTTAGTCAAGAGAAGCTGCAACTGTAGTTAATGGCTGTGGTGTATAGATTAAAAGTTGGGAAAAGGGGGAGAGGGGGGACTGAGGCAGTTACATGATACACTCGGCCCCCAACACAGCTGGTGCCTGTGGGACGCGGTGGCTGGGGTCTGTCCCGCACCAGGACCCAGAATAGGCGGTTACAGCACAGGTACTTGTCCAGGTACGTGGCCACCACATAATGGCCTGAAAGAGGAAGAAAACATTTGAGTAGGTTTGAAAATACACTCCCACAATTATCTCTACTGTTAATTAATTCGTAACATTCATAATTAGCAGGACATTCTCTAATACATTTCAACAACCCTTTAAATTATCTACAACTGATTTCCCCAGGTCTTCAATCAAGGTTGCTTCTTGGTCCATCGATAATCAATACAATCCTAACCAGCACACACAGAAAGCCCAACCCACCAAGTTAACCAAAACCTGGGCTCACTATGCTCTAGTGGCCATCTGTGAAGTTGCAGTGCAAATTGGGTAATTTCATATCTACCTCCCAGATGAAAAGATGAAGGCAAAGAAAGAAAAGCAGATGGAAAAATAAAAAAGACTATCTCCTTGTATCAATATGAACAACTTTACTGCAGAGACTTGGATGTCAAGTAAGTCTGGATATAATTTGTTCACTTAAGTCTCATAGCTGGGTGAACGCAAAACTTGGGTCTGTGACTGGTGGATGCGAGCCAGTAAGAGTCAAGCACTGGAATGAGGAGTCTCTTTGGTTACCAAAAGGAAATGGCTGACTGACACGGGAACATCAGCTGAACACTTGCAGCTAGATTCTAGCAACCCAGCAGTGGTGGCTTTAGATGGCGTTAAAAGCAACTATAATGTTAATAATGAAGATAATATTGTTAATGATGATGAGGATTACAATAATAATGATTATGATGATGATGATGGTAACTAAAGCAATCTTAATAATGACTAGGATAAAAATAAAAATGTTAATGGTAATTCTATTATCATTGTTATTATCTTCATTATTATTGTTATCATTAACATTATTATTTCATATCACTCTCATCATTATTATTTCATACAATTATCTTCTTCTTATTATTATTATTATCTATCATTATTATTTATTATTATCTATCATTATTATTATCTTTATCATTATTACTATTATTACTATCATTATCATTATCGTTATTATCATCATTATTATTATCATCATCATTAATATTATCATTATTATTATTATTATTATTATTATTATTATTATTAACATCATCATCATCATCATCATTATGATTATGAGTGTTACTGTTATTATTATTATTATTATTATCATTATCTTCATTATAATTACATTTCTTTTATAATCATTATTATGATTATCATTGTTATTGTTATCATTATTATTATTATTATCATTGTCATTATCTTCATTATAATTACATTTCTTTTATAATCATTATCATGATCATCATTTGAGGGTTATGCATATCCAATGGTGTTCTCATACCAATTGCCCAAAAATACATTTATTAAATCTTTATTTAATTTAACTTTTCTCTCTAACATAAGCATTGATATGCTCACATAAATACATTTTACCTCAGGATTGTACTGCATTTACATGAACATATTGCTGCTTATACTACAGATGAAAGTTTGAATTAACAAAATATTTAACATATGTATTTAAAGATAACTGGTCTGAGAAAACTTTTGGATGTGCAAATCTACATTTGTGTTGTGTTTACTACTATTACTATTACTACTGTTCTTACGACTATTCTTATTACTACTAGTTGTAATAATAATAATAGTATTATTATTATTTTTTTTTTTTCTAGCCATGCCATCATTTTTTTTTTATTTTTTTTTTAGGGTAATGTATTCCCACTCTGGAATTGATGCTGGGGCACACACCAGCTTCCTGTCTTTGGTTGTGTTACCATTACATAATGTAATATTTTTCTCAATCATAAACAAACCAAAATATTAGATGACATAAAATTTCAGGAATAATGTTTACTAGACACTGTATACTCCAAATTATATTGACCAATAGAGACTGAAAAGACCTAAAAATAATAAAATTAAGTGCCAAATGGTATGTGATGTGCTTGTGCTTGATGTGAGCAGAAGAAATGCTATGTACACCATTTATTTACTCTTCAGTATGTAAAACACAGCAGAACAAAACAAAATTCAAGATGTTAAAAGAAAGAACAAATACTAATTCTGTACAGAAAAGAGAAAACTGTCACTTATTAAATATTTTCAGAACATATGTGTCCAATTGTCATAAGTGCATTTTCTCTAAAAACTAACTTATATTTAGAAATTATTCTATCTAAACTGCATATACTTAGGTTGAAGAATTTACATATACAATCATATATCTGTAAAAATGAACAGCCTTGTGTTAAATGTTTCTAGGCTCCAGCTATCAGAGTTAAATGAATAGACCATGCCCAGGTGAAGCAACTTATGATAGAAAGAAAGAAAGAAAGAGAGAAAAGCAGTGAGTATGAACCAATCCTTTACCTTATATGCTTGACTCCTTGTGTGGATTTGAGGTAGGGGAAAAGTGCTGGTTTCGGGTATACACAGCAAGTCTCTCTACAACACAAGAAGCCGAGAGACGAGCCTCTGCATCATGATCCCAGCACTCCTCCATGGTATCAACTAAGGCCATCATGCCCTGTAGAAAGCAAAAGACAAGACGATATGAAACAAAAGATGAACATCCATATATACATATACATACACTCACAGAAAAAAACAAAAAAAATATATATATGTAATGTACACACACACACACACACACACACACACACACACACACACACACACACACACACACACACACACATATATATACACATCATGTAATATAATGTAATATAATGTGTGTGTGTGTGTGTGTGTGTGTGTGTGTGTGTGTGTGTGTGTGTGTGTGTGTGTGTGTGTGTGTGTGTGTGTGTGTGTGTGTGTGTGTGTGTGCATGTGTGTATGTATGTTTATATATATATATATATATATATATATATATATATATATATATATATATATATATATATATATAAGTGTATATATAATATGCAAACAATACAAATATATATACATACATACAATATATACATATATATATATATATATATATATTATACATACATACATACATTTATATACATATATATTTATTCATAATATATATATACACATGCATAATAAATATATGTAATATATAATATATATAGTATATATATGTATATGTTAATGTATGTATGTATATATGTATATAATACACACACACACACACACACACACACACACACACACACACACACACACACACACACACACATATATATTTATGTACATATATATGTATGTATATATATATATATATATATATATATATATATATATATATATATATGTTTAAGTACATAAATATGTATATATATATATGTATATATATATATGTGTATATATATACATATATATATACACATACATACATACATACATATATATATATATATATATATATATATATATATATATATATATATATATATATGTATGTATGTGTATATGTATGTATGTGTATATATATGTTTATGGACATATATATGTACATATATACGTATAATTATGTGTGTTTGTGTGTGTGTGTGTGTGTGTGTGTGTGTGTGTGTGTGTGTGTGTGTGTGTGTGTGTGTGTGTGTGTGTGTGTGTGTGTGTGTGTGTGTGTGTGTGTGTTTGTGTGTGTGTAGGATACTATTTCCAAGCTCAGGATCCTATTCCTGCACACTACGACCAACAGTGCAGGGTGTGTCACAGAAAACTGTCTTTTAAATGACAAATATAACAAGCTATAGGCTACCTACAAAGATGATAAGGAGGAAAGTAAGTTTATTACCATCCTGATACACTATATCAATCAAATGACAAATACAGACCTCATAAAAAAGAAAAAAGACAAAAACATGATAACATTGAAAAGTGAAGGCATAGAGTTTTGAAACCACACAACTGTCCTTGTGAGTCGACACTCAGGTAAGTTTATTCCCTGGATTTTGGGCCACGTGCAGGCAGCGAGGCACCTGGATCCAATGGGTTAAGCAACAGCTTATTTACACTAGTATCTATCATAATATTAATCTCATAATGATAGTAACTATGACATTCAACTGATGGTACATCAAATAAAGAAACATTTGTACACCAGTATAAACTACTTTTTTTTTCACCCACCGGATTCTTTCGCCAACAGTCACGAATTGCAGGACGTGCTTTCTGAGCAACAACACACTCCTGCATGTCATCTAAGGTGGGGTGCTGCCCAACTTCTTCTTCAAATGGCAGATGGTATTCTGGCACAGGACCCTCTTGGTCTGTAAGGATACAAGAACCATTTTATATACTTCAGAAGGAATATGTAAATTTTCTTAACCCAACACTGACGCGTGAAAAAAATAAATGAAAGTTTTAAACTCTGGAGGTTAGTGGCAACAAGCAAACACAGGGCGCGGGAGTCTGCTACACCATGCCAAACGTCCTGCTCCACGTGCTCTGGGGCGTTGCCATGTATACAGCCGTACCCCGTAGACTGAGCGGTTTGTTATGACACCGATAGGCGTGGCCCGTCAGCATTGGGTTAAACAAGACATAAATTACAAAGAATTGAAAAAGGCTGATCATTCCTAAATTTTTATTGCTTTATGGAAAGTAAAACAATTTTGTTTGACATTCATTCACAGTGTTATTTAACAGTATGATACATAAGGAGGCTTTCCTTCGTTTTTTTATTCATATATGCAAAAATTCCATCAGCCCAATTCTCAAGTCTACTGACAAAGTTGCATGGAAAAGCCTTTTGGTCATGTCTGAGACACTAATATGGATCCTAAGTAAGATGTAGCATAAACAAGCATAAAGCAATTGATAATACAATCAACATCACTCAGTTCTATTGTTAGCAAAATCAAACATGAGAATAATACTTACTTGAGCACCTTGAGAGAATCTCCCAAAGCACTAAACCGCAAGCATACATGTCGATACGTAGAAAGGCATCACGCTGGAAGTTTATTGCTCCTTCCAGTACCTCTGGCGCCATGTACCTTCTTGTTCCAACCTAGGAAAAGGAAGATGAAGTGTATAGCTTGCTGACTTTCAATTCATAATTGTCCTCATTCCATAACCTATTTTAATATGAAAAAAGGCAAATAACAAATAAATAAAGAAAACAGAGAAGACTGCATCCAAATCTAAATAAGTACCACATCTGCTAATTAATGGGGACCAAGCCATTATTAGTAGGCCTTACTTGTCCATGAGTATCCCCAGTTGGCTGTCCAGGGTGGAAGACCAGCGCCAGGCCAAAGTCAGCAATGCAAGCTGTGAGGTCATTCTTCAGAAGTACATTTTTACTCTTGAAGTCTCGATGGGCAATAGAAGGTTTCAGCGCTTCACACTTGGTGGCTTGCTGCTCTTCATGTACATACATGAGGCCCCTTGCCATAGACTCTCCAATTTTGCAGAGTTCAGTCCAGGTTACCAGGTTTGCCTTTCAAGGAAATTGTATGTCATTAGTAAATGGGAAAGAGAGAGGGAGGGAAGGAGAGAGGCTGGGAGAGAGGGGGAAGGGAAAGGGAGAGGGAGAGGGAGAGGGAGAGGGAGAGGAAGGGGGAAGGAGAGGATGGGGGGAGAGAGAGGGAGAAGGGGAGGGAGAAGGGGAGAGAGAAAGGGTGGAAAGAAGGGATGTATAGAGATAGAGATAGACGTGGAGGGTTTCAAGGAGAAATGTTTAATAACCACTGTAAATATCAAAACCATTCTGATTCATTTAGTAAACATAATCTACCTTCAGATAGTCACAGAGAGATCCTCGATCATGGTACGCTGTGATCAACCAATACTCTGCCTGAAGGTTGTCCCCACGTTTTTCAGCTCCAATGAATTGCAAAATGTTTTCATGGGACATTTGGGGGAGTGAATACACTTCTTTCTCAACCTGCCATGACTGTTTATCCTGAGAAAGAGAAAATAATAAACATAAATAATAAGAGAATAACAATATATCAGAAATATCATTTATATATAAAATTGAGTATATACACATTGAACAATCTTGGATGGGAGTCAAAGCATAAATGACTGTTGAGTTCTAGCCATAATGTGAGGCTTCACAAGAGGATTATGACATTTTGCAGTTATAATTATTTTCATTAGAGCATACTAGAGGGTATGGGAGACTTGTGCATCATTCATTAGCCTTCCTAAATTTCTAAAAACATAATTTCACACATTTGTAAATAATTTGTAAATAGCATAGGATTGTAGCTGCCTGGCAAACAACAGAAATCACTGACCTAACACTACATTACAACAAAAACAGTCACTCAAGCATAGCACATCCATTCTTTGTGGGAACAAATTTCTAAAAATAAACATTCAGTAATCCGACAATATCATATCTAGCATAAATAATTATTAAGTTTTCTTTTGTAACCGATAATGCAAAGCCGGTACAAGCAGAAATCAAAGAAAATATGAATGATACAAAAATATTAATCCAATGCCGATGGGCATGACGTGTGCCCAATGTGAGTTACTTATTTGATTGCTTTTACACATAGATGGCTACACTTGTACTAATTCACCTATGAGCCAATTACGAGTACTGCCTGTCTCACCCGTTTACTCTTTTCTTTGATTTACGAAAATATTTTATGTTATCTTATTTTGCTTTTAACCCAATGGCGACGGGTCACGGCTATCGCCGTCATAACAATACGCACGATGTGAGGCGTGCGGCTGTCCACAGCGGCGCCGCGCCAAAACGCCCCGAGGCAATGATTCGGCTTGATGGACCGATATCACGCGCTCAGAGTCGGAGCGCTGCCGCCGTTCGCCAGAGTGTAGAGTTTTTTTTAATTTGCTATACCCGGCGCCATTGGGTTAATAATGTTTATAACATTGTAACAATTACAAAGTCTATAATCAAAATAACATCGATATTCATAGCAATAGTAAAAAATACATTTTTCCCGCCAATTCAAATCAGGTAAGGTCACAAGGTCCACAAATTGACTACTTTGTGGCTAAGCACTAGCAGAACCATCTATGTGCAGACATTACAAAAAAAACATAAAAAATGAGCACAGGATTCTCTCCATTTATTATTAATTTTCCCCGGCAGCATTGGGTTAAATAAAACAAAGAGAAATGCTAAATGAAAGAAGAGAACAGAAACAAAGAAACAAGAAAAAGGTCAAAAGAGCAGAACATTAAAAATTAATTAAAACCAATATTAAACAAAGAAAGATTGATAGGAAATCTCACCTGTACTGGAAAGATTTTCACAGCAACAATATCTGAATGAAGTTGTGCCTTCCACACTGCGCCAAACCTCCCACGTGCTTTGATCTCCCGCAGCTGTATAGGTCTCAGACCCATGGGTGGGGAAGGGGGAGCTAGTGCAGTTGACTCAACAGTTGGAATTTCCAAAAAGTTGGCCTGTGAATGGCATAGATCAACATATAACTGCATAAATTGTGTAAAATAAAAACATTCTCTGCTCAAATAGACTAAAACCTTAGTGTGCAATTCATGTGTGTATATATGCATCTAATTAAAAAAAAGAAAGAAAAAAAGGGAGTATTTTTCAACAATCTGTGTCATGTAATACTAATAAAACAAATGAACAGCCTTGTAAAACTCTAAACACTGACCATCTTCCGTCGCCGGTAGAGGTAGAAAAGCAACGCAACAATGACGACAAGAGTGATGAGTGTGCCCAGCGTCCACAGCACCGTCTGAACCATTGCATCTTTATTATCCACTTCAACTGCAGCTGTGAATATTATATTTCTTAGCTTAAATTACAAAGACAATGGACATTTAAAAAAAAATATATATATGTTAAGCACTTTCACAATACCTATTCTCTAACCATTGAAAATGGTAATCAAAAATTGCTTTGCTTAATATATTTTCAAAACTGAATAAAAATAATCTAAGTATAAATAGACATAAAGGAATAAGAAAGAAGGAAAAAATATTAAGGAATATGCTTACGAGGTTTTGTGGTGGAGACATCCTCTGCAGGTTCCCAAGAAAAGTTCTGATTACAGCTATTACCATTACAACAGCAAAATATGTGGTTTTTCTCTCCTTTTAAGCTGCTGACTGCCTGTTTGCTGACACACTCATCCGTGCAGCTCTGATCATTTGACCAACAGCCTTTGAATGTAATCTCCACCTAATCGAAAGGAATATACATAATATCATTTTTTTAGACCCACATGTCCTGGCACCCTAATGTTTAATTTGGATATCAGTGATCAATGCATTTCTAAAATATGTGTTGTTTAAATATCAAAGAAAGGTTTACATTATAGGATATTATATTCTCTGTGCTTAAATTAGATAAATTTCGTGCTAAAATGCTCCAAGGATATTTCAAAAGCACTCTCCAAATAATCCGAAGTTCAGTGAGAAAACAGAAAGGCTGAAACTCTTATATTTGCATATCAAAATAAGCTCATTATTCTTAAGAAGTAATGACTGATCAATGTTACTGACCTTTCCCTCTGAGCTGTTTGTCCACAGGACAAAACAATGATTTTTCTTATCAGGCTCTTGCCATTTTGGGCAGGTTTCTATCCCTGAGCAACCTGGAACACCATAATTGTCACACACAGTATGGTTGTAATGTTCACAGTAGGTAGTCTGTACGGGAACATCTTCAGGTCGTATTACTCCCTCTGTAAAAAAAAAAATAAAAAAGATTGAAGACTGAAGAAAGGAAGAACTAATATCTTCACTGTTTTCTGGCATCATTTACTTTAAAACATGTTAGTACAAACAAACCATGCAAAGGTGTTACTGGGAAGGAATGACCTGTAAAGTGAAATAAATGGATGGCTGATATCAATGTATTCAAATTACAACCATATTTCCATATAAAGTATGTCTGTTTCAGTGAATAATAATGCACAATCCCTTAATTATATCAGTTCTGTGTCATATTATTCCTGTGGTATCATATTCACTGCATGGTTTACATGCAGCTTCAGGATTTTTATACATTATTGTCAAAACCCTAGAAGTCTTTGCACATGGTTTATCAACTGTAATGATATGTACAGAGGTTCTCCCTTCTAAAAGCAAAAAATAATTACAGTACATTTCATGGACAAATGTATCACCTCTGCTTGTGCTATAGATTACAACTTCAACCAGGATTTCAATGACTATATGTTCTACAAGTTTTAACATACATACATACATACACAAAGGCTCACACATACAAAAACAGTTTAAGTAAATATGGGTCAATCAGTGCTTCTCAATGTCTCAAACCATTTTCCTCCCCGATGCAACTATTGGTTATCCCAAAATTCTCTTCCATTTAAAATCTTGCACAAATAACAATTTCCCTCTACATACTTCCACAGTAGCAATAATTCAGGCATTCAGATTTGAGGTAAACGACATAACAAAATTAAAACCTCTAAATCAAATAAAAAAATTGGGAGACTGGGAAATAAAATGTAAACAGCCGGCATCAAGCAAAAACATAGGATGCTCATACGGCACCATTTTTCCAGTAGAAGTTGAGCTAATCCCAGAAGAAGTTAAAGAGAAGGTGAGAATAATAAGTGGGAACAATAATGAAATTGTAGAAGTGTTAAGAATTAAAAAGAGCAACAAAGAAAAATGAAATGGATAAAATGGAACCCGACTAAGTCCTTACGACTAACTTTTTAAGGCAGACTACCAGAGAAGGTAGCAATAGGACATACATCCTACTCTGTCCATCAATATACTTTTCCTCCCATCCCCAAATGTTTCAGGTGGCATGGAACCATGACATGCAAAAACAAGAAAAGATGTAGCAAATGTAGCCAGATCAACCATACCTATAGAGAATGCCCCAACAAAGATTATTGCTTTTTCTGTCATGGTGATCACCCACCCAATACAAACCAATGCAAAATAGATAGAGAGACTCAGAATATAAATATAAAAAATATAACCCCAAATGACATAGAAATTAAGAAACAATTTCAAGAGTTAAAGCCTATTCAGAAAGAAGAGACCACCAGCCAAAACATAAACAACCAACAAGCAAAGAAAAACACAAACATACAACCAACAGAACATGCAAACATAGAAACAGCAGAACATGTAAACATACAAGCAACAAAACACACAACATAAACATATGCCCAGACTTGAAGTAATCTCAAATTATACCATTAGGGCAGAGAACCCCAACAAGACCTAAAAATCAAAACACAAATAGAAATAAAAAAGATGAGGCACGTATGTCGGGGAAAAAAACTTGCAGATCAAGAGAGATGAAGTACAAAAGACTCAGTTAACCAAAAAAAAAAAAAAAAAAATTCAAGATTCCCCAATAATGTGGTCGTTACCAACACCACTGAGAGATGGAACCCCAGTAGTGGAAAAACGCAAAGAGACATTCAACTAAATAAAGATTTTTCATGGATGAATACAATGATGATGATAATCAGTGCTATATCAAACATAATCCGTATAAATTCTAAAAAAGCAATAATAGAAATCATTTAGGAAACAATAAATGAAGTAACACCTAATATCAAAGAAGTAATGAAACATCTAAATGATTAAAGCCATTCTATGTAATATTAGCTCAGTATTGCATAAAAAAAAATTTTTTTTTTAGAATACTTGGCAAATAAAGAGAAACCAGACTTGATAGGATTATGTGAAACCTGACTAAAGGAAAAAGACAACTTTAACTTGAAAAATTATAGAATAATAAGAGAAGACAGGAGAACAATTAAGAAGAGGTCTAGCATTTTGCATAAGTAAAGAACTACAATATAAGCTTATAAATCTAACAGACCAATTCATAAAAAAGTTCTAAGAATAAAGATCAACTCCAGAAATAAATGGCTAAATATTTTACTTATATATAATCCATGTAATAATATAAGGAAAGAAGAATTAGAATATTATATGATAATGGGAGATTTCAATGCACACCATACATATTGGAATCCAAATCTAAATCCTAGATTATCAAATATCACGGGATCACCAGTCAAATAATCTTATCCTATTAACACCCCAGGTCAAAGCACAAGAAAAGACCCTAACAAAGGAAAAACAAGCACTATTGACCTAAAAATAACAACCAACGCTAAGCCATTTTGAGGTAGAGACAGGATGTAATTTAGGAAGTGACCACCTACCAGTTATCATAAAAGATAACCTTCCCCCCCAAAAAAAAACACATCCTAAAGAAAAGAAATGGAAATTTATAAAAGGATGGAGGAAATACCAAAAGGAGATAGAAGGTAAAGACAATGAAAACAGAAACCTTTAAAGAATTAACCAACTTATTGAAAGACATAGGTTCAAAATATTTATTTTGAACATGATTATGGGACAAATAAGCCAAATAAACCATGGTGGAATTAAATTTGCAACAAAGCAATAAAAACGAAGAAATAAAGCATATGGGGAAAAAAAAAAGTCAAAAAAAAAAAAAAAAAAAAAAAAAAAAAATCAATATAGAAAACATCTAGCAGTAGCTAGATAGACAATAGAGAAAAAAGAAAATCCTGGGAAAACTTCTGTAATGCACAAGGAAAGTATGGAGCTTTATAAAAAGCTTTACTGGTAAAAAATCTACATTTGAATACCCAATCATACATAACGACTTACCAGTATCGGAAATAACATCAAAGCTAGAATTATTTAAAGAATTTAAAAGAACTATCAAAAAGCCACCCAAAGAATTACTAACAATAAATAAAAGGAAGGCATTACTAGAACTCCCAGATACTGAAGAACTTGTTGAACAAGTTGCCATAGCAAAGGCAAAAAACAAAAAAGCATATGATCCCTGTAGGATGGCTAACTGAGACAGCATGCCTGGGTCGAGTGATTTATTTAGGAACACCTCTGTCTGAACTCGGTATCTGCCTGTCTGCTCTCCTCCTGCCCCCTGCGCACGCGCGTCCCTTACCACCTCATTCATGCTATCACACCACACGTAACCATTCTTGTATATAATTAACTACACATCCCACAGTCCTAATGAAATAATGTAAGAATTCTAAAAACAAGCCCCCTAATAAATTAACTCAAAACATACAAAGAATCACAAACTATTAATGGTTCAAAGGACAGTACCCAGAAGAACAAAAAAATGCTTTAGTCAATCCAATACTAAAGTTAAATAAAAATCCTACAGATTTATAAGTAGAACATCATGCCTAGGAAAAATCTTTGAAAAAAAATATAATTCATAGAAGAATTGTATGGTTCTTAGAAAAACATAAAAATTAAACATAGATCAAATAGGTTTCAGACCTAATCAATCTACAATTGATGCACTACAAATAATAGATTCATACATCAATAAAGCAAGAAGAGAAAAAAAGTATGCCCTAATAGCATGTATTGACGTCGAAAAAGCTTTTGACTCCGCTAACCAAGAAGCAATGCTAATCAAAGCCGCAAAAATAGGAATAACAGGCTCACCATTAAATTTCATAAGTAATTTTTTGAAAGACAGGACTTTCCAGATCACAATAGGAGAACCCAAAACAGAAAAAGAAAAGAATACAAGGGAGTACCTCAAGGATCTCCTTTAAGCCCAACCCTCTTCAACATACTAATGTCAAGCCTACAGGTAACAGATGACATCCACAAAATTATCTATGCAGATGATGTCACATTCATGACAATAAATAAATTAGAAAGAGGAGTAAAAAAGGTCTCAGAATAGACTGATAAATGGGACTTAAAAATAAACTTATCAAAAAGCAAACAAACAAAAGGATCAGACAAATACCAAAAATAGAAATAGATAATACAGAACCAATATTCTCCTCAAATACTAATATATTAGGCCTGACATTTGATGCACCAAAACTTAACTGGAAAAAACATATAGAGAATTTAAAAATAAAAGTTTTAAACAGACTAAATATAATGTAGAAATTGTCAACAACAAGTTGGGGTGCAAAAAGAGAAACAATAATAACATTCTATAACATCTATATAAAGCCCCAAATAAAGTACAGTTTTGCAATCTATAGGGGAAGTAATAGCTGTGAAATAGGGAAATTACAAACGTTACAAAATGAGGCAATGCTATTAGCTACAGGGTGTTTTAAATCATCACCAATAATTATGTTACAAGCATTGACAAACCTAGCATCAATAAAAAAAAAAAAAAAAAAAAAAAAAAAAAAAAAAATTACAACAAATCAAGACACTGAATAAACAAAATGATAAACAAATATTATGGACAACTTCACAAAAAAAAAAATCCAAATTTATACAAATTCATTTTCATATGATGGAAAATACCAAATATAAACACTATAAAAAAATATTCACAGATGGACCTAAAATTCAAAATCCAGATTCAACATCAGCAGCAGTCTATATAAGAGATTTCAGTCTCGTCACATTATGGACACTTCCATTGGCAACAGAAATTTTGGAAGCTGAATTATACGCCATTAAGCAAGGACTAACATTCATACAAAATAATAAAATAACAGAAGTGATTTTCACACTCAAAATCAGCCCTAATATCATTGCACAATCACAAACCAAAAACAAGTAATGACCTGATATACAAAATACAAACCCTATTAAAAGCACTAACAATCTTACAGTGGATCCCAGCGCATACAGGAATAAAAATGAAACGAAATTGTATACTCAGCAGCAAAAAGAGCCCACAACAACGAACCCCATAAAGATACCCCATGACACCAAAAACATCATAAAGGAAATTAAAGCAAACAAAAATTACCTAATTAAAAACAACCAACCACAACCATGAACAAGATCAAAAAACAGAAAATTAGATGTTTACATAACAAGAATTATAACAAAGCATACAAGACTAAAACAACATTCACATAAACTAAAACTCGAAAATGACCCAAACTGCAGATGGTGCAGACTGGAAGAAGAAACAATAGAACATTTGATACTACAATGTCCAAGATTTAACTCGTACAGAGCTTATTTATTAGATGCCCTAAAGAAATAAAATAAAAAAATAATCCAAATCTAAATCTTCTAATTACAAGCTCAGATCAACCACCAACTTAAAGATATTGCATTTTAAGACACGAAGATATTTCTACGGAGAACAAATATAATTGATTATATATAAGAAGAAGAAAAGGATCCAGGGGATATAGACAATATTATAGTCTAAAACCCTATAAAAAGAAGAAAGAAGAAGAAGGGTGCCTGCTGCTATCTTTAATTCGTAATTTAGAGTTCAATAGTGGTTGTATTGAGTTTGGTTACAGTTTAAAGTATTCTCTGGGGATGTAGCGTAAAGCTAATTAGTGAGAAAAGCAAAGTTATCATGGGATGGTGCATTAGATTTCAATTGAAATATGAGTGGCCTCACAGCCATTGAGAGCACATGTCCAGGTATGACACTTTTTTCTTTTTTCACACACACACACACACACACACACACACACACACACACACACACACACACACACACACACACATATGTATTCACATAGATGTGTTTGAGAATTGATGTTAAATGATCACTCAGTGATACAGTGATACCCATTCTGTGTGTAGAATGTGATTGAGTTTTCATCAACTTAGAAATTATATAAGAGATAATTAACTTGCTTATTATTTAGAATACATTTTATTACAAATTATATATTCATACTCTTTGCATTTCCCTATCATTGAGCAGACCAATCTCTGAGAAAAATAAACACCTGTCAGCTATCAAGAGATGTTAGCCAGAGGAGTGTGGTCTAACTTGATATCTCTGTTAACAGAAACTATTATTTCAGAGTGAATTCTGATATAATGAGTCAATGGGCTGATTTGCACATCCTCCATAAGGTCTAGGTGAGGATGTAAGGCAGGAAAGGTGTAACAGTGTGTATTTCCATTTTCTTTCAGAATGTGCTTCAGTTTAACAAAATCTCAAGTTCAAGCCAAGACAGGTATGTACGAGTTGCAAAGAATAGATTTTGGTGTTGTAAATATGGTGTTTAGTTTATCAAAGCATTTGCTACCCAGTGAACTATGGATATCTTGTACTGGGAAAGCCCGAGCCAGAGTATCTCACGCTGGGAAAGACCAACACAGAGAAGCCAGAGTTGGACAGGCCAAAATAGGGACTGGTGTGCTGGGTATCAAATTTTATAAGTCAAAAAGGCTTAGTAAAAGATAATTACAAAAAAAAATTAACAAGGACATAAAACTCTCGTGATTTATTACCTTACTTTACATTTGTAATTCCACTTTTGAGAGTGGCTTCTAGCTGAGAATCATTAACATACTGGTATGTTTTGCTTAACATTTATGATCTATTCTACAAAGTTGGATATTATCTGGTTTGTTTGTTCTGCAAGCAATATATATTAATGCAATGCTACAAACCTGGGCAACTGACTCTCAGAGAGGAATGCATTAACCTCATGTCATCAATCTGGACTTAACCCGACCCAGATGGGTCACGTGTATCAGTGTTATAACAAACTGCTCAGTCTACAGGGTACACCTGTACGCATGGAAACACACCAAAGGGCATGGAGCGGGACGTTTGGTTTGAGGTCATGGACAGTGTCTGGCTGTTGCCAGTAATCACCAGAGTTTATTACGCTCAAGGAGTTCTGTTCAATCAGTGGAGATGGGTTAAGCACATCAATGATGAGGTATCTGGCATTTGGTTATTTGCCATGATGTGATGGGAAGCCACCCATTGCAAATAGATTAGGCTATAAAACATATCCCTTGATAGTGATTATAGATGTCTTTGATGTGTATGAACAGAAAGAAACAAAGAAAGAGAGAAGAAAAAAGTAGACACTTTCAATGTCTTCAGTGTGCTATGGCAAATCTGTTTCATTTTCTATATTAATGACTTAGACAACAATATGGATCCATTTCATATCGCATGTACAAAGGGACTGGCTTGACAGCTGTATAGATATAACCTATATTATATTTTGGTACTCATTATCATTTATTTGTTTGTCTATACA
>NC_061834.1:26734942-26737442 GCF_019202785.1 Penaeus chinensis | reverse complement strand
GTAGTAGTAGTAGTAGTGTCGTAGTAGTAGTAGTAGTAGTGTCGTAGTAGTAGTAGTAGTAGTGTCGTAGTAGTAGTAGTAGTGTCGTAGTAGTAGTAGTGTCGTAGTAGTAGTAGTGTGTAGTAGTAGTAGTAGTAGTAGTAGTGTAGTAGTAGTAGTAGTAGTAGTGTCGTAGTAGTAGTAGTAGTAGTAGTGTCGTAGTAGTAGTAGTAGTGTCGTATGTAGTAGTAGTAGTCGTAGTAGTATAGTGTCGTAGTATGTAGTATAGTGTCGTAGTATTAGTAGTAGTGTCGTAGTATTAGTAGTAGTGTCGTAGTATTAGTAGTAGTGTCATAGTATTAGTAGTAGTGTCGTAGTATTAGTAGTAGTGTCGAAGTATTGTAGTAGTAGTAGTAGTGTCGTAGTAGTAGTAGTAGTGTCGTAGTAGTAGTAGTAGTGTCGTAGTAGTAGTAGTAGTGTAGTAGTAGTAGTAGTAGTGTAGTAGTAGTAGTAGTGTCGTAGTAGTAGTAGTAGTAGTAGTGTCGTAGTAGTTAGTAGTAGTAGTGTCGTAGTAGTAGTAGTAGTAGTGTCGTAGTGTAGTAGTAGTAGTAGTAGTGTCGTAGTAGTAGTAGTAGTAGTAGTGTCGTAGTAGTAGTAGTAGTAGTAGTGTCGTAATAGTAGTAGTAGTAGTAGTGTCGTAGTAGTAGTAGTAGTAGTGTCGTAGTAGTAGTAGTAGTAGTGTCGTAGTAGTAGTAGTAGTAGTGTCGTAGTAGTAGTAGTAGTAGTAGTGTCGTAGTAGTACTAGTAGTAGTGTCGTAGTAGTACTAGTAGTAGTGTCGTAGTAGTAGTAGTAGTAGTGTCGTAGTAGTAGTAGTAGTGTCGTAGTAGTAGTAGTAGTAGTGTCGTAGTAGTAGTAGTAGTGTCGTAGTAGTAGTAGTGTCGTAGTAGTAGTAGTAGTGTTTTAGTAGTAGTAGTAGTGTCGTAGTAGTAGTAGTAGTGTCGTAGTAGTAGTAGTAGTGTCGTAGTAGTAGTAGTAGTGTCGTAGTAGTAGTGTCGTGTAGTATGTAGTTAGTGTAGTTAGTAGTAGTAGTGTAGTCGTAGTAGTAGTAGTAGTAGTAGTAGTAGTAGTAGTAGTAGTAGTAGTAGTAGTGTCGTAGTAGTAGTAGTAGTGTCGTAGTAGTAGTAGTAGTGTCGAAGTAGTAGTGTCGTAGTAGTAGTAGTAGTAGTGTCGTAGTAGTAGTAGTAGTGTCGTAGTAGTAGTAGTGTCATAGTAGTAGTAGTGTCGTCATAGTAGTTGTGGTATCATAGTAGTAGTAGTATCATAGTAGTAGTGTCATAGTAGTAGTAATACGTATTATAAGGCCAGTATTATTGTACGTATATAGTGACAATTATGTGACTATATTATACACACTTCCTATTGTGTGATATGTTATACTATGTGAAATATAGAAGGTTATGTTTAGTTTATATGGCTGTCTAGCATATCACTTATGTGAAAGAGTGAGATTCTCTGACCTATTTATAGAGTACAACAGGACCGAAGCATACTGAGGTTTTGTATGAGCGAGGCATATCCCTACACTCTCTACTACGATTCGTGAGCGACTGATTCTCTCACGCTCGTGGCTCACCTGCCCACACGTGTCCGCCATGACGTCACCGCCTGGCACCACGCACACGAGTGCCACAACACTCGCTGGGAAGAAAAAAGAAGATACGATAGAGGCTAAGTCGGGTAAGTTCGTGGCTGCCACAGTAACCCGCAGCTCCCCAGATGACACGTGTCCTACCATAATTGAAAGTGGCACTGATCGCCTAACTGTTCCTTGCACCCTGGTGACTGTCCATGGTCGCCGTTCCAGTGTGTGGGACCCCTGTGAGACCCCTGCAGAATCCTTGATGGCCACGGCCACTCCTGAAGAGTCCAAAGAGTTCCCAGGGGGAGGGGGGGGGGGGGGAATTTGTGTACTGTGGTGAATTCCTGGATGATGACTACGATAGCACTGCAACGTGTCTGGACTTTGGGTATGAGGAGGAGGACTTCTTCGTGTTCCCAGACACGTCCGCCCTTGATGAAGGTTGATGAGTTGGGGGCTGCTTGTGCTGCCGAAGGCTTGGGCACTAGTGGCATTGAGGTAGCTGGTACTCCCTTTCCCATAGCCCTCGGGCATCTGACCAGAGACCAGGAGGGGCAGCTACGCGAAGTCCTAGACCAGTTTCCAACTCTGTTCTCCAGAGACAAGCATGCAGTGGGTCACGTGCCAGGGGTGCAGCATTGCATCATCACCACAACGGGCACTCCAATTTGTGTGCGATAGTGGAGGCTTCACAGAAAATTAAGTAAGTGGTGCGAATGGAGTGTTACCATATGCTGGCCCAAGGTGACACCTTGCCCCATTGTCCCTGGCTCGAGGATGTCACCCGGGGGCTGAACCGGGTGACAACACCAGACACCTATCCCCTTCTCCAAATTGACGAGATGCAGGACTCTTTGTCAGGGCATGGCTGGTTCACCGTT
>NC_061834.1:26707442-26729942 GCF_019202785.1 Penaeus chinensis | reverse complement strand
CTATCCATCTATCTATCTATATATGTGCATATATACATATATAATGTAAATATATAAATGCATATTTGTATATGTTTATATAAACATACATATGTATATATAATACATATATATAATATATATAATATATATATAATGCATGCATAATACATGTCATATATAAAACACATAAATATAATACATATATATATATTATATAATACACATATACAAAATATACATAATACACATATAATATACATGTCATATATATATATATAATATTATATAATATGTATATATATATATATATATATATAATATGTATAATATATATATAATATGTATAATATATATATATAATATGTATAATATATATATAATATGTATAATATATATATATATATATTTATAATATGCATATTTATAATATACATGTGTAGATATATATAATATAATATATATAAAATATACATATATCATATATATAATATAATATATATACACATATAATATATGTAATATATATAACAAATATATATCATACATATATAATATAAATATAACATATAATATATGCATATAATACACATATATTATATATTTAATATACATATATTATATATGTAATATAAATAATGTATATATGATAAATATATAATTTATATATATGATATATATATATATATATAATATACATATAAGTAATATATATAATACAAATAATACATATATAATGTATATAGATATAGATATAATATATATATATCTATATCTATATACATTATATATGTATTATTTGTATTATATATATTACTTATATGTATATTATATATATATATATATATATATATATATATATATATATATACATATATACACACACACACACACACATATACATATACACACATATACAAACATCCCTAGAAATTCTATCATATAGAATCTAACCAAGCCCTTGCTTTGTATTAATTCAGCAAAAACTCCTTGGTGTAAAAATATCTGTTCATGGGATAGATTTGGAAAATGAACTTCCTATACATTTAATCCAAAACAGTCTTGGGAAATGTTTATTAAGCAAAATGAGATCTTTACTTATAAAATTAAACTAAATGTTCTATCCAAACTGACTTATACTTGCTGTAACCTTTAAGTGCATGCAAGCTGAAGTCCTACCATACAGCAGCAAAGTGTCAAGTGATCATCATGGTATCCACACCTTTGGTGCTGAATCAAAGTAAAAGTCATCACAACTAAATACTTCTGTCTTTGATAATAAATCACCTGGGATGTTTACAACTTCTGCTATGCCAGAACATACAGTATTATGTGGAAGTCTGTTAGCCTTTGTTGAAGCATCAAAGGATTGGAGGTCAGTGGTGGACATGTGGGTGTGGCAAATAAGCTAGTTAGTATGATACAACAGTGTCTTGTAAACATTTTCCATAAAAATTGAAATTTCAATCTAGAAACCAATACTCGATATATTTGTATCCTATAAGTTCAACTTGCTTCTAACCCAAATCCGACAGGCATGGCACGTACATACATGCCAAGACCACTGTGAATTTACTGTATTAATGGTTTTTACACATAGATGCCTACATTTGTAACAAGTCACCAATGAGCCAATTACGAGTACAGCCTGTCTCACCTGTTTACTCTTTTCCTTAATTTTCAAAATATTTTATGTTATCTTATAATGCTATTACTAATGCCTATAACATTAAAGTAATTATAAAAATAACACCATTACTACTAATGGCATTAGTAAAAGACGGTTTTCCCATCAATTCAAGGAAAAGTGAAATCAGGTAAGGTCACAAGGTCTACTAATTGACTCCTTTGTGGCTAAGGACTAGCAGAGCCATCTATGTACAGAGACATTTCACATAAAAATAAACAATCAGAAAAGCATTTTCCCAGCAGCACTGAGTTAAGCTAAGGTTCTTTATAAAACTATACTGGTACTCTTACAGTGTACCATGTGACTGTTGTGGCCTGTGTGCCACAGAATGCTTCAGTAGAAGCCAATATATTCTTGAAAAACAGAGCTTGGTCTAGTGTATCATTTAGCAGGAAATTGCAAAGGGAGTCAGGCCAAGGATCAGCATATGTTATTATTAGGTTATATGAGGTCTATAAAAGATTTTGTATACGCTGAACGTTTTTACTGGAGATTCGCTCCTTAATAAATTGAACTATTCCTAAATTACCTTCAGTCAGACACTGCAGATTTTGGCTTCTTTTATATCAATATATGGCTGCCTACTTCAAGGCCTTATCTTTACACAGATGGCTCCACAAGTGCTTAATCACCAAGGAGTCAATTACTCGTCATACCCTAGCTCAAGTGTTTATCCTTTTCCTTAATTTTTGAAAAGATTATTGTTTATCTCTTATTACTAGTAGCATTGTCCTTAATATTATAATAGTCATAATGTCAACATCAATAACTTCGATATCAAAAGTATTAGAAAAAAAAAAAAAATCTAAGGAAAGGGGAAATCTGCTGAGGACACAGGTTTACTAATTGTCTTCCTGGCAGCTCAGCACTTGTGGGGCCATCTATTGGCAAATAAATTACACCAACGGAAATGAGAGTAGACAGTGTGATTACCTAGTACTATTGGTTTAAGAAACATACAACCTAAATAAATATGCTATCTAAATATTTCTTTTTCTGAAGCGACTTCAGATATCTAAGAAACTTCTGAAAAAAACTTTTTATTGATATTAATTTCTCTGATATTAACCATCGTCCCTTGTCAAATTTCCGGTCCTTGAATTGGATATACTGACTGCAGTCCTAAGTTGTCTTAACATATAAAACAATTGTAAGATATTCCATGCCTTTTGGCAAATTTCTTACTTTTTGCATACTGTTACATCTAACAACTGCTTGCCTTCTGTTAATGTGTGAAAACGAATAGTATGGATTGACAATTCAAAAATTGCACTCTCTATGGAAATGCAGGTGCAAGAAAGACCAATTACATGTATTATGTTATGACATATATTTCTTGAACAATATAATCCTTTCTCTCCCTGTATCATGTCATAGAAAAAAGTAATCAGTCCAAAAATCACACATGTAATGGGTGTTCAAAAAAATGTAAAGCATGAACAGCAGAATTATATTGTGAAGGGAAACTATAAAATGTAATGGAATACAGTGTACTACAATCAAATAGAAACTATGAAATAATAAGCCAAGTAAGCATATATCCATAAAGAAGCAGGTGTCCAGCTTAGGCACAATACAGCAGGTTCGACACATCCGCAGAGGGCCCATAAATCCAGAGGCCCCATATTTATGAACGCGGTGAGGGTATGAGGTTCAAACCCAATCTGTTTCCCACTTTAGTTAATACAAAATATGGGAGACTTTGAATCCATCAATCTCAACACCCTTCCCCCATGCTTGTTGGAATGGATGGGATGGTGGAAATCATTATAGTGAATGGTTTGTGCAACTAGTAATGCACATCAAAATATCATGGGAAATCTCAACTTTCTTAGGAAAACCTAAACAAAATAATGACTCAATTCTATGGTCATTTATAAAACCAAGTCTTTGATCATAATAGAATTAAATCAAAATTAATAGGAATAAACATAATTTACTACTTGGAATTCACTACCATATACATAATCTACTGATTTTTATGTACTCTTCCTATCACTAAAATGAAGAGTACTGAGCTCAGTTACAGTTTCAATGCCAACTCTACATAAATACTACAAGACTTTTCGAAATTGAAAAATTATGTTCACTCACAAATTAAAATAAATAAATAATCAACTGTCAATCTTAATAACAAATGCCCAACAATCTCACTGCTCCAAATGTAATGTTATCACAATACTTCAACTAAAAATAGTAGTAGTGTCAATCTTTCTCACCCCAGATGACCAATAGTTTAAACTTCTGTCTTCATTAATGTAAATCACTTGTTCCAAAACAACAGTGCCAAAAATCACTGTCAAGTACCTGGGATGCATGTAACATTTCTGATGCACTGTCACAAAAACAATTAAGTATCACAGTTCTTCCACAGATTCAAATACAGCTTTCTTTTGAGAGCAGTTCACATAATTAACGAAATATAATATACATGAACTCACACATTTTCTTTAGAGGTCACTTCACATCACGAAGTTTAACAGTTCTAATAAAGTGCTTGGTGACATATCATTATCAACTTTATCATCACTATTAATCACACATCATTATCACACGGTTCTCATTTGTAAACAGTTCTTATTCACCAAGTATTCCCATACCATCAGTCGAGGTCCACCAAGAGCACTCGACTCTTCAGGTGAAAACTCGGCCCTGACAGTCACATTCCCCACTTCACCTGCTGTTCTCGGGCCTTCACAGGTCTTCCCGCAAGTCCTGCAACCACGTGAGGGTCTCCCTGGCGTCCTCTCGCCGTGATAGAACGAGTTTGGCGTCGAGTGCTCCAACCTCTGACAGGCGAGCCACTCTTACTCGCCCAACACTTGCCCAAAACCTCGCTGCCTCGACGAGTTGTTCGGGGCCATTTCACGCGAGCCGAGTCCTATCACCTGCCGCAACACATTCTTTTCTGGTCGCAGGAACCTCTCGCGTCCACATACCAACACTTACGGCATAACTACCCGCGATAGCTGCTGTGGGAAGGCGTATTTCGTCCAGACATCCCAATCTGTTAGGGAAATCCAATATGGCGTGTGTTTTTACGAGATATAATCCACTGCTTCTAAGTCATCTAAAAACCTGTGCCTCGAGGCTGATGCGCAGCGATTTGTGAGTTGCACCACTGAAAAATACCGCCAGATGAGTAGAGTATTTTGCGTTTTTCATTACAAGTTTACATTTGGAAGGCATGGGAGAGGGAATGAGTGTTTTTCCAACGTCGTCCCTCGCACTGCCTCGACGTATTGGAACATTGGGAAAAAGGTCGGCGAGACTTAGGACACTAATCGCCAAACAAGAGCCTTTGATTAAATCTTTCTCTGTTATACTCTCCACTCGCCTTGTTTCTAATTCTTAATCAAGGAATATGCGCGTTTCACGAGCTAGGTGCAATTATCCAGATTTCTCCACAAATTCGACTTTGAACAAACAAACACATGATTGTGTACCATAGATGGATGTTGACACACTTCTAAATTCTCATTACATTTACTTTCACTTTGCAATGTACAAATGATATATAGGGACTTTATCCATTTTTGCACCCAGTTCTAGTCCACCAATAACTATCCAATCTAACGATAATGCAGTGCTTTTTCGATTAGAAGGCAAGAAAACGAAGTAGAAATGACGTGCAGGCAACAGTTGGGTTCCGCACGTACGCAGTTCGCGGAGATGCGAGTCGTCCAGCATGCGGAGTGCGGACTGGCCATTCATTACAACATTAACCATACAACATGTCTAACTGTTGCTACTCTGTTTATGTGGAATATACTGCACTTGCATGGGTATATGTCTCACCACTAAGCTTGCGATGATCTTATATTATGCTTCGAGATAACTGCGTTTTCCTTCTGTAATAGTGAACTGTTAGGCCTATCAATCATTCTTCCTTTTAGCAGGAAATGGAGATGCTATGTTGTAAATATATCACATTATGGCACTTTCTTGCCGCATAGTGGGTTTACGGTCATCATTTAAGCATTAGAAACCATTACAGGTATTTCTTATGTATAAAAAAGGCGTGCGGCAAAACTCGCTCGGCGGCAGGGTGCCAGAAAAAGTACATACTGAGAAGAAAAATCAGTAATGTCTTTCGGTAAGACTTTTCGTCAGGCGTTTTTCTGAGATGCAATACATGCTTATATTATACTCCGGGAAGTTGGTGGAACAAACAGTTCTTACATTAAACAGAAGTAAGGCTACTTTACACCCCTGAAAGGACTTGTTCACGTTGCGTCACAAAAAGTACGCAAGACCTTGGGACGGCGTGGTTATGTCTGCCAGGACTTGATATTGAATGATACAAAAGAAAATGAAAATTTAAAGTAAAGTGGAAGAAAGGTGGATCAGAATGATGCATATCACTTAATTAGGGGGTGGGGAGCTACGGTGAAATATACATAAATCAATCGTTTGCTAAGACAGGGTGATGCACAATACTGTTTATACAATACGGTTTCTGTCTAGGATAAGGTTCTTGTTACCCTATTTATATTTTGTACATGTTACGGTTATTGCTATAGTTATTCATGTTACGAGTGCTCTTCAAGTTATTATATGTATTTGTATGGACTATTTTTCATTGTTATTGTTATTGCTATTGCCACTATTAATGTTTCTTTTATTCTTGCTACCATCACATTTCATCAATACTGCTGTCGAGTATACTCCAATAATAACAGCCATGATGATGCTGTTTATAATGATAAAAATTACAATAATAATGATAATAGTGATGAAACGATGATTATGATAATAATGACACTGCTGATGATGATAACAAAGGTTATAGTAGTTACAATTCCAGGAATAATAAGCATTAAACTACCAATAACATTATGAACGTAAAAAACAACGAATATCACTAATACCAGCAAAAGCATTAGCAATGACAATATGAGAATAAGAATGATGATGATGATGATGACGATAAAAATAACAATGATAATGATAATGATGGTAATGATAATGGTAACGATAATACTAGTGATGATGATGGTAATGATAATGATAACGGTAATACTAGTGATGATGATGGTAATGATAATGTTAACGATAATACTAGTGATGATGGTGGTGGTAATGTTAATGGTTGTGATGATGATAAGGATGCTGAAGCTGATGATAATAATAATAATAAAAAAATTATGATATATCGACAACCATAAGTATAACAGCAATGATAATAAGGGTAACGACAACAGTAACAATAATAATTGATGATAATAACAATAGTAATAAAGTGCTAATGATATAATTATGATAATAAGAGTAATGATAATAATAAGGGTAGTTATGATAATAGAAAAAAAAATAATAATGATAACAAAAGTAATAATTGCAGCGATGATAACTATAATGACAACGAAATCAAATGCTAGCATGTGAGACACAGACAGATTCAGCAACAATTATATCACTTATAATGATATCAATAACATATATCCTACTGATATTAATGGGTAGTAGTGTTAGGGTAGCTATACTGAAATGATGCAATCGGGATAAAAATATTTCAATCACGATAGTTTATATAACATTAATAACGGTAATGGTAATAATAATTATCTAAAATATCAAGAGTAATTGTAATAATGGCAGTGGTTTTAATAAGCAGTTTTCAATGTGAAAATGGATATCAATAGAATAATAATTTCTTAATTATAATTATAACTATTTATGATTTTATTATTGCTAATAATATAATCATAAAACGTTGTCGTTGACAGATGTGGAAAAGGTATGAGAATGAATATGTTCACAATACAAAAGATGTATTTGACCGGTTTCGATTATATCATGTATTTCTGACGAAGATGTAATCGAAACCGGTCAAATACATTTCTTCATATAATCATAAATCATAATGCCAAATGTAAGCATGTAACCATTGTTATGTCATCGTAATTTTCTGTGCTAATTATAGAATGGATATAACCAACAATGACAATGATTATTAGGATGTTTTTTTTTATGGTAATATTAACAATAATAGCAAAGAAAGCAGTAGCAACAGCAGGAGTTTTAGTGGCAGTAGTACTAGAAACAGTAGCAGTAATAATAGTAGCATTTTTTGTAGCAGTAAGTTTGCAATAATAATAGCAACATTTTTCACAAGATTTAACGTTTTACAATGTCTATAATATTGATAATGGCGACTGTGGTAATAGTAACAGGGACAGAACAGCAATAATCAAAGTAATGACAATGATAGTTTTGATGATAACCATAATCAATGATCATTGTAACAACGGTGTCTATATAATGATAAATCCTAATGCAACACCAGTAAAAGCCTAAACATTAACAAAACTAACCTGAGTGATGATTTTGATAATAAATATGTGGCGGCGACTAAAACTGTAGTGGTAATGACAGTAATAACTCTGCTGATAACAGTAATGCTAGTACTAGTAATAATGATAATAATAATAATAATAATAATAATAATAATAATAATAATAATAATAATAATAATAATAATAATAATAATAATAATAATAATAATAATAATAATATAATGATGATGATGATGACGATAAAAATAACAATGATAATGATAATGATGGTAATGATAATGGTAACGATAATACTAGTGATGATGATGGTAATGATAATGTTAACGATAATACTAGTGATGATGATGGTAATGATAATGATAACGGTAATACTAGTGATGATGATGGTAATGATAATGTTAACGATAATACTAGTGATGATGATGGTAATGATAATGTTAACGATAATACTAGTGATGATGATGGTAATGATAATGTTAACGATAATACTAGTGATGATGATGGTAATGATAATGTTAACGATAATACTAGTGATGATGATGGTAATGATAATGGTAACGATAATACTAGTGATGATGATGGTAATGATAATGTTAACGATAATACTAGTGATGATGATGGTAATGATAATGTTAACGATAATACTAGTGATGATGATGGTAATGATAATGTTAACGATAATACTAGTGATGATGATGGTAATGATAATGGTAACGATAATACTAGTGATGATGATGGTAATGATAATGGTAACGATAATACTAGTGATGATGATGGTAATGATAATGTTAACGATAATACTAGTGATGATGATGGTAATGATAATGTTAACGATAATACTAGTGATGATGATGGTAATGATAATGTTAACGATAATACTAGTGATGATGATGGTAATGATAATGTTAACGATAATACTAGTGATGATGATGGTAATGATAATGATAACGGTAATACTAGTGATGATGATGGTAATGATAATGGTAACGATAATACTAGTGATGATGATGGTAATGATAATGGTAACGATAATACTAGTGATGATGATGGTAATGATAATGTTAACGATAATACTAGTGATGATGATGGTAATGATAATGGTAACGATAATACTAGTGATGATGATGGTAATGATAATGGTAACGATAATACTAGTGATGATGATGGTAATGATAATGTTAACGATAATACTAGTGATGATGATGGTAATGATAATGTTAACGATAATACTAGTGATGATGATGGTAATGATAATGATAACGGTAATACTAGTGATGATGATGGTAATGATAATGTTAACGATAATACTAGTGATGATGATGGTAATGATAATGTTAACGATAATACTAGTGATGATGATGGTAATGATAATGTTAACGATAATACTAGTGATGATGATGGTAATGATAATGATAACGGTAATACTAGTGATGATGATGGTAATGATAATGTTAACGATAATACTAGTGATGATGATGGTAATGATAATGTTAACGATAATACTAGTGATGATGATGGTAATGATAATGGTAACGATAATACTAGTGATGATGATGGTAATGATAATGATAACGGTAATACTAGTGATGATGATGGTAATGATAATGTTAACGATAATACTAGTGATGATGATGGTAATGATAATGTTAACGATAATACTAGTGATGATGATGGTAATGATAATGGTAACGATAATACTAGTGATGATGATGGTAATGATAATGGTAACGATAATACTAGTGATGATGATGGTAATGATAATGGTAATGATAATGCAAGTGACTATTAGAACATTCATAAAAATAACGGTGATGAGAATATAATAATAAAGATGATGCTGATGATTAGAATAATAATAATGACAATAATAGTAATAATAATGATAATAATAATAATAATAATAACAAAAATAATAATAATAATTTTACCTTTAATAAAATATAACATTGATAATGTAGATGCCAATAACAGAAATAATGATGATATTGATGATGACAATGATAATGATAACAACAGTAACAAGAACAAACACCAAATCAGTGATAATAACAATATCGTCAACATGATGGTGGGTTGAGAACCACCAACAATAATTACCTAAACAGCTACTCCCCTGGGGAAACGATCACTGATCAGCCACCCAAGTATAGAGACCCAGGACACTACACGATGTCAAAGTGGCGCCCAAATAGTTCGTCAAACACCGTATGGGTGATGGCACGGGTATGATGATGATATTAATAGTAAGTAGTAATAATGATATTGAGAAAAATAAAAATATCAAAAGTAATGCCAATAAAAACATCAGCATTAATAAAAATGATAATGATTATGATAACGATGATCATAGTATTATTAACAATTATAATAATGATAATAATGAGATAATAATGACACTAATAATAATAATTATTATTAATATTATAACAATAATTATAATAGTAATAATGATAATATAAATAATGACAATGCTAATAATAATAGTAATGATAATAACAATGATAATGATAGCGATGATGATAATAAAACAATAATAATGATGATAATAGCAATAAGGTTATCGATAGTAAAATAAGAAATAATAATAAAGATTAGCAAAAATGATATTCATTATAATGATAATGATAATAATTGCAACTTTGATAAGGATAATGATTAAAATATAATAATGCTAATAATATGATAATAGTAATAACAGTGAATAATAATGATAATGGTAACAATAATGATAATGATAATAATCGTAATGATAATGAGGATGTTCATGATGATGATGGTAATATTAGTAAAAGTAAGAGCAGTTACAACAATGACAAAGTTTTGTTGCTTGGCGTCAGTGTGTCGAAAGCTGATCTCAGGAAATACGATTACATTTGTCTGACGCTAAAACTTGTTCACGCGGTATGTGAACAGGAATCTAAAGTAACAATGAACTCGGTTGCATGAAGTGAACAGAACTAGCCCTCCAAAACAGTAATTTAACACTCAACATATCGTTCCGACGTTGATAGTAATAATAAACAATTAACCCATTCGCCCCATGTTGCAAGAATACATGCCATGCCCACTGTAATACACGTTTATTTATTGTATTTACACATAGATGGCTCAACAAGTTCTTAATCACCAAATGGCCAATTATGAGAAACTACCTATCATTTCATTGTATACAATATTTTAATGGCAAATTAATAATCATAACATCAATAACAATAATAACAGTATCGATAGCAATGGTATTAATTTTCCCGCCAATTCAAGGAATGGGGAAATCAGGATCGGTAACTAGGGCCCACTGATAGACTCCTTGCCGGCTGAGCACATGTGGAGCCATCTATATGTAACAACATTCACCGAAAACTACAGGGGACAGAACATAAATCCGGGACGAATGGGTTAAGTGTTTGTCATATCTGGTGTTCTTCTCAGCCGCTTTAATCAAGACTGGCACATGACCAGTGACTTGTTAAAAGAACGGAACCTGCTGCTCTTTATACCGACGATTGTACAGTCATCGTATTTAAAAAAACAACAACTAACTAACATCAGATGGGGTCACGATCTAAGATGTTTACTGAATATTTACCGATTTTAAACTGAGTCTCCAAACTTCTTAGCTTCACCAGACGATATTTTCAGCAACACTTTAAAAGGCACAAGATGTTACTGCCAACCCCTACAGTCTTTGTCTTTTGTTGCCACTTATCAGTAATGATCATGATTGTTCGCCACACAGGGGTCCCGATTTTGTTGGTTCGTAACATTTTTTTTTTCTTAGCATTCATTGTGCACGGAGAGCAGACCTTTTAACGTTATACGTGTTCGGGAAGAAACAAAGCAGATTGAAGTTAGCTATAGGTGACTTTGGTGGCATAAAAAGAACTTTAAGATTTAGTGCCAGGAACTTCTTGGCATTCTCTCGCAACACTGATAATGTGAAGGTTGCTGATCCGTCAATGTGCATGTGCTTATCTGTTTAGTCACATTGAAAAAAAATAACATGGCCGAAATTGTTTCTTTCAATACGTATTTTCGTCACATAGACATTTCTAAACATCCAACTGTGGTATCAGCTATTTTTTTTTTTTTAAATCCTATAAGTGTAGCATATTGACATGTAAGACATTGGGAGAGATGTTTTACAAAAAAAAAAAAAAAAAAAAAATATTTATTTGTGGAGGCAAGAGAAGTATAACCAGTACATGATATGACCCAGACAATCACCGAGAAAAAATAAGTCTGAGAACTTATCAGATCTGTGATTGGTAAGCACTACATCGGGCAATAATGGATTTTTTTTAATGATAAGGAGAAAAAGTAAGCTAATGGTTTAGTAAAGTTGCATGGACACTCTTACTAAATGATGGTTCCATCAGTTTCTTTTGGTTCCATTCTTTAATTTTCTTTAATTAGTCTCTCGTATCATTTCCCTTACCAAGAGATAATTCTGTATCTTTTGAGTTGTAGAGCGTTCTGTAAATGACTGGCGATAATGAGCTTGTAAGTTATCGTTTTTCTCTAAATTGTATCCACTGAGGCACAGGCTTTCGTTATTTTTATTATAAAGATACTAGAACTTTCTATCAGATATCGATAGTGCGGCACTTCGGTTTCTCCAGTGTGCTCGGAATTATAAAACAATAAATCTTAACTATATGGTATAAAACGACTCATTGAAAATACATAATGGTAATAATTGCCTTAAAATAGGAAAATAATTTCAGTGACATTACAACGCCTTTTATTTTACTTTGAAAAATGAAACATCAAACTTGCCCTTAAAAGAAAGAAAGAAAGAAGAAAAAAATAGCAGGTCAAAGCCATTTTGCAAGTCCTCGCAAGCCATTTTAACAATTTATTAATTCATATTCGTCAGTTTGTTGTAATTTTATTCTCCCAATAGAAAAGGGTAAATCGACAGCTCATAGAAAGAAGACATTTTGTTTTCTGTCATTTTGTTACCTATCACCCATTTGAGTGCTGCTATACTACTTCTTACCACCCTTTATACTCCCTTGAGTAAAGATGGTAACAAGTGAAATATAACCGAAATATACTCACGCGTATAGGCCACTGGATAACATATTTTTATTCCACTCTCTCCGGAGCCGGCTCAGAGTTTGTTATAAGAATAAAACATCCAATACATGTGATTTCCCTTTTTGTGAACTTCACTTTATTTCAGTATTATATCAATTGGTGATTATAAACACATGAAATAACTTTATACCTTTAATGGGTTACTTACTATTACAATTGAATTTCCTCGTCTCCTGACGAATCCAAATTCCCCCCTTGGAGAGTGCGAAGAGTTGCACACCCTTGTCTCGTATACTTCGTATGGTCACACGAAATTCAGTACTGTTTTAACTGAAATGAGGAAAATCAACCTAAGATAAATCCTCACGAACGCCCATGTTCGACGGCAGTTAGTACTGAACTGCGGCATAAGTGCCACACAAGCGCCTCGGCCTCTCCTGACCGTGCCGACCCAGCACAGAGCACAGTGGTGCCCTTGTTTGCAAGGCCTGTAGAGTGTCACCTTTATGTCCCCGAGACCAGGTGTCTATAGTGCTATGTAAAACACTAAAGGCTTATCCCTCCATAGGATAAACACCACACTGTAGCTTCAATGGAATGTGGAGTTCCCCCGAACTACCATTCCATCTACCATACAACCATTGGAAAACCTGGAATCACACGTCCTCGGGTGACCCAGCGGTTTCCTTTCCCTTGACGACGGTAGATGCCACTTCTAGTCTCGATAACTGATCATAGATCCTGATACTGCACAGCATTCCAGTGGATGTTCTCGGTGAGGACTTTTCCTCTCTTCTAATTAGGGCTACCCCTGGCCGAAGAAGAGGTGGAATGCCCTCTGCCTGACAACCCTTCCACAGGCAGGCCTCCAGGATCAGCATGCACATCCCTACCAACATGACTCAATATCTGCAAGAAGTACAAAGTTTAATTTCATGTTGGTGACCACCATGTCCTCCCTTAACATATGTTTATGTAATCTAGGTGTCAGTGTGTGTGATGTGGTCATGTGTGATCATGCCTATACATATATATAGTTAGTTCGAATATGGACCTTCATGCAACCGTACACAATACTCTGGCCCATACTGCGTACGTCCACTAGTACGTCTCTCATGCATAGGTTCCCTACCGCATGCTCAGGACTAACATTCCTCCCACGAGTTTCACTCATTCTGCTCTCGTTTCCACCGTTATTTGCAGAAGCATTGTGGGAATCTGTATTGTTTGTGTTATCCAATTTTATATTACAAAGATCATTGGCAACTCCTGAAAAAGACTCATTATTGGAATCCCCCTCTACAATTACATCCGGTCCCTCGTCCTCTTCCATTGAAGTTTGAGCTTCCGTTGCATGTGCCGGTTCAGCTCCCACGCCAACTGGTCTGGGATAATTCACAAAGTACTCTATTTCCCGTTCTTCTTCCTCCCGAGTGCCTACAGGGATGATTGACTCTCCTGGTCTCATCTCTGCATATGGTTTCCTAGCTCCCGGGGGTAGTGCTCTAGGTAAGGTCGCTTCCAAAGCCGCCTTTATGTTTTCCAAATGGACTTCTCTAAACCCTCTGGTTTGTAAATCTCTCAATTGGTAGACATATGGTTTCACCTCCTTGGCAACCCTATATGGTCCTTCCCATTTGGGCGATAATTTAGTATCCCCTTTCTTCCTAATGGCTTTCACAAAGACTCTTGTGCCTTCTCGCAATGAAGTATCCTTTGACTTCTTCATTTGGGTTTTACATTGTCTATCTGCTGCCCTTAAAAGATTATCTCCTATGTATTTATAGACTTCCTGAGATGTTTGGGTTCACTTGGTAGTCTATAACTTGTGGTGGGTCTTTTCCACCATTCCGCTGGTGTTTTAGCATCTCTGCCAAATATCACATAAAATGGCGTATTTTTAATAGCACTATGATAGTCTGAATTTAAAGCCAACTGTGCTTCAGCTAGATACAGGTCCTAGTAGTGTTCCTTACCATCCACTAGACCACGTAAAATGTTTAATACCTATTGATTGGTCCTCTCACAGAGCCCATTCGAAGCAGGGTGATATGCCACAATTTGATGATGATCAAACCCTAATGTCTTCGCCATATACCTTAGAAACTTATTCCTGAATTCCCTTCCTTGGTCCGTCAATATCGTCTTCGGAACTCCATATTGCAGGAATATTCGATAAACATTCTTAGCTACAGCTTCTGCGGTTTTATCTGGGAGTGCTTCCACTACCGCAAATCTGGTGAGGAAATCTGTAATCACAAATATGTACTTATTTCCTGTTTCCATAAGGGAAAATGGTCCCATCAGGTCCATAGCTAGAGTTTGAGGTTCTGGTACTGGATATCTTCGCGAAGGAGGTAATGGACGACCTCGACCCTTAAACCTTTGGCATGTAAGACATTGTTGACAATATCTACTAATGTCTTTATCCATTCCGCGCCAAGTGAATAACCTTTTCGCCCGGAACTTGGTTCTTTCTTCAGCCCCATGGCCTCCCAACGGTGCTAAATGAACTAGTGCCAGAGCTTTGGAAACTAAGTTCCTTAGCACGCAAAGCACTTCCTCGACTTCCCTCATCGAGTTCCGGTGTTTAATCTATTTGTAGAGTAACTCCGTATAGAGGATCTTGTCTCTGCTCTCTGATCATCTCTTCCAATGACCATGGTGGCTCATTTTCCTCCTCCTCCTGTTCCTCTTCAGGCATTTCTCCTGACGACTCAACTGCCATACTACTGACAATTTGACAGTTCTCCGCTTCGTCGATGATCATTTGTGAGGTACATTCCACTTTCTCGGCCTCTACTCTCTCAGGAACTTCAATCCTGGATAGAGCATCTGCAGCGGTATTGAGCTTTCCTGGATGGTACATAATTTTTGCCCACAAAGGATTGAGCAGTTAGAGTCCATCTCGTAACTCTCGCATAGCCATCCTTTGTTTTGTGGAACAACCAGTGAAGTGATCTGTTGTCAGACAGAACCACTACTTCCAATCCCCACACCAAGGGTTTAAACTTTTTTAAGGCTTCTATTATGGCTAGAGCCTCTTTTTCCATCGTAATATATATACTCTCAGCTTCCTTCAGCTGACGGCTGTAGTATGCAACAGGGCAAAAATGGCCCTCATACCTTTGTGCAAGCACCGCACCAATAGCTCCTTGGCTGGCGTCTGTACTCAGGTACCAAGTCTTCCTGAAATCAGGTGCTTTAAGTACTGGTTCCGTTACCAAGTTTTACTTAAGAACATTGAATGCTTTTTCCTATTCATCACCCCAGACGAGAGGATTTTTCTCCGAAGTTAATTTCGTCATCGAGTTCGTCATTTGCTTTCTTGGCATATCCATCAACAACCCTTACAAGGCTCCTCCTTCAAATTAAAGGCTACCTGAGTCTCGCAAAACACTTTCTGGCTTGGAGATAATGCCCAATTATCCGCGCTTAATTCTCTCAATAATTTCTGAAAGCGATCCTCAGTGAGAATTGGATCCTACCCTACTTTCACCTGTTGAGGGTCGATCTGGAGTGCCTGTTCCAATGGGTCATCGTCTGCATCTCCATTATCTGGTAGTTCCGTTATCACAGCATTTACTGCTAATTTTGCAAACACTTTTTGCTTTTCAATGTGACCTTTGCCTAGGTTTCCCAACAGTTCCATTTCCGTATCTTCCATAGGGAATGCCTTGGCTATCCTCCGTTTTTGGTGGATTAATACTGGTACTCTACCCCAATTACAAGCTAGGACTTTCACCTGGTCCTCTGCTTTGCATAAAACAGGACTGATAACAAAACCCTTCTGTAATGGATTTCCTTTTACCATTATTGGGGTTTTGGGGTTCCAACCTCCATTTTTCCACCTTTCCTTTTAAGACATCCTGCTAATACGGCTGCCTTATCCGGAGGTACAGTGATAGTTTCCAATGAAACCACTGCATATTCATGAGAGTCAATTTGATCCTCTGCTAAATCTTCCTTAGATTCTTTGCTCTGGTCTTCCATACTCTCATCCACCTGGTGACTCCCTACCACCTTAGGTGCTTGAACCGGTTCGTGTCCCTCCTGGTTTACCATACCTTTCTGCAGGACTTTAGATCATTGAGAAATTCTCCATTTATCAAAATCTAATAGTAATTTATACTGGTGCATTAAGGACGAACCAGCAAGAACATCACAATCCCCTGGAAAGTTAATGAACTTGTCCTGAAATACATAGCACCTATGAGAGAATACCCTTCTTCCCATTTTGAAGGTCATTTGGGCCTCCCCTAGTGCCTTCACCGGTTCTCCATCAAGTATTCCACTAACGAGCAGTTCCAGTGGTTCAAGCGGAGAAGGAAGGTATTCAGTGATCATTGTGGCCCCTCTTTTTCACCTCCTCCTGCTCCCAGTACATAGAATACTTAACCAATGTTGGGCTCGCCCCGGAGTCCCAAACGACAGTAAAAGACTTTTGACAATTAGGTATCTTTACCTTAGTCATTAGGTATCTGGGAAGAGAAGACGCTAAAATAGGAATGATGAGGCGTTCAGCTCCTGCCCGTACCATTGTATCTTTTACTTTTATTCCGTGTTGTGGCCGTCCCTCTGGGACGGAGTCAAAGAGTTTTTTGACTCTTGGCCTGCGCCATAACTTTTCTTCTTTGGACAGTTTATGACCATATGGCCCTCTTCTTCACAGAAGCACCATTTAATTTTCACAGGTTTCTTGGGTCTGGCCCCTGTCGACGGCGATGTACGTGGAGGTTGACCAACCTTGGCCCTTCCACCTGCTGGTAGTTCTTTCTTTTTGGGCTCCAGCATCGGTCTTTAGGATGTGTGTTATTGCATCCATGGACATCACAGAAGTATTTACTTCCTTTCTGGCCACAGGGATCTCTCCTCTGAGATTCTCTTGGTTGTTCTTCTCTTACAATTGCCACCTGAGCCTTCCCAGTACCACCTGTTTTAAATCTAGGTCGGAGGGTTGACTGGAATTGTAAATCCTTCTCCTGGTTCTCCGCCCATCTCCTAAAATCTTCCATGATTTGGGAGTATGGTATGGTCCTTAACTTCGGTATATCCCATTCTTCTCCTATTTTGTAATTATCCAAAGCACAGCCCACCATAGTTGTTGCCAAAGCTTTCATGGTTATGGAGAAGGATATATCCTCTGGGAAAGGCCACAATCTTCAAAGGGTTAAATTCACTTGTAGAGCTTTGTCGCTATTCCTCCACTCTTCGATGGACTCGTCCCTATCTATATCTCTCGGCGTCTCTTAGGCATTCTTACCAATTCTTCTTCTTCTGGCCAAATTGAGCCAGAATGCCCTTCTTGAACTCATCCCATGAGATATATTCCGCGAGTTTACCTTCGCGGCATCTCCTTGGATTGCGGTCCACTCTATTTCAGACTCGACCCGGGCAATCCATTCGTCTCTTGTCAGCTCGTCGTCGCTTCCTTTGAATATAGGGACACATCGACTTCTCTGCACCATTTCCACTGGTGCCGCCCTTACTGTACCTCCCGCGGAATCTGGCACCGCAGGCCTCTCGCTGATTAGCCCGTTCAGCTCTCAGCTGTTCCAGCTCTCTCCTCAGTTTTGCCACTTCTTGCTCCATTTCGTGAATTGTCTCTACCCAGGTCCGAGACTCTTGGAGAATGTTGGCCACTTCTAGGGAACTGGAGATATTGGTAAGTTCACCTTCAGTCCCAGAATTTCCGGATTCAGAATCCGCACTGGATGATAGGTCGTTTACCACGCCTACACCCGTACATAGAGAGCCTAATATCTCCCTTAGACCTGGTTCCCCCGCGATATCAAACGGGCCTTCGCCGCTACTGTCCGTCGAAGCGGTATCCCTTCGGTTGTTGTCTTCCTGGGACATGCACACTCACAGTGCCTGGTAGTGCTGCGTAAATTTCCAGTGTCCTAGGGATCCATATCCCTTTTATGTTTAGTGTCTTATCACTTCCGAACCACAATCACTTCTTGGAATCACAAGTCTGAGCCAGGCACACGGTTGAGACTTTTACAGTAACTTAACACAAGTACTACACAGGTATTCATTTTTTTTTCAGAGTATATAACAATTATATTACCTTTAAACTACTTAAATTACGGAACCCAAAAATCAATGTACTATAAGAGATATGTATCCTGAAATGGTCGGAACGTTTTGTTATGTTAGTAAAACCTTTTTACTCTATAATACACTTCAATACTTATCCCTGCAAGAAAACTATTAATGACCAATTATTTATAAACAACCACTTAAAAACATATTACATTGCATGCACAAATTACTTATATATTTAATCAGTAATTACTTTGAGGAATATATTGTAAAAAGAATTAGTAATCTTTTATTAAAAGTCCATGTATTCGTGCGATCCAGCAGCATAAGACAACCGTTTTGCACTGCAGCGGAGGCTCGATCCGCACTGATCTTCACTCCACAGTCACCGCTCTCAGACTGATAACTCCTCCCCTTTTCGTGACGTCACGCTTCCCTCACGCGTTTGTGCCATTCACACTCCGTTTTCTTTCCTCTTTCTCACTTGAGCCAATGAGCCTCACTCTTTCCTCTCGGGGACTCATACCATGCTCTGGCGTCCAATCACGCTCTCGCTCGCTCTTGTGACGTCACGTACTCACGCGTATACGAACACACACTTCCCTTCTGGTGCTTGCCGTCTACAGAGCTGCTATTCTGAGGAATATTGCTTAAAAAATTGTATTATATCTTATTAAACACTATATTTATCCCAATAGCTGCCACTAACTGTTACCTAGCACCCATTAGAGTGCTGCTATACTACATCTTACCACCCTTGAGCAAAGATGGTAACAATGGGGATATAACCCAAATATACTCGCGTATAGACCACTGGATAACAGATTTCTCCGGAACGGGCTCAGTTTGTTATAAGAATAATACATCCAATTTTACGTGTGATTACCCTTTTTGTGAACTTCACTTTATTATTTAAATATTATATCAATTTGTGATTATAAACACATGAACTAACTTTATACCTTTAATGGGTTACTTACTATTACAATTGAATTTCCTCGTCTCCTGACGAGTCCAAATTCTCCCCTTGGAGAGTGCGAAGAGTTGCACACACTTGTCTCGTATACTTCGTATGGTCACACGGAATTAAGTACTGTTTTAACCGAAATGAGGAAGATCTACCAAAGATAAATCCTCACGAACTGGGCGCCCATGTTCGACGGCAGTTAGTACTGCCACACAAGCGCCTCCTCGGCCTCTCCTGACCGTGCCGACTCAGCACAGAGCACAGTGGTGCCCTTGTTTACAAGGCCTATAGAATGTCACCTTTATGTCCCCGAGACCAGGTGTCTATAGTGCCATGTTAATCACTAAAGGCTTATCCTTCCATAGGATAAACACCACACTCTGTAGCTTTAATGGAATGTGGAGTTCCCCCGAACTACCATTCCATCTACCATACAACCATTGGAAAACCCCAAATCCATGGTATATAATGGTCTTACCAAGTCGGGAATGCCGATAAATTACCATTCCAATGCTACTACAATAAGTCTGGCCGTTGACAATTTTCAATATGTCAAAGCCATTTTAAATTTACTCGCAGGCCATTTTCACACAATTTATACTTTCATATTCATCAAGTTTGTCATGATATCATTATTCCCCCTATAGCAAGGGTAGATTGACAGTTCTTAGAGAGATATTTTTTCTTGCCATTTGTAAGTTATTATCCATGAGAATATTGACTCTTGGACCCTAGAACAGTTAGTGAAGATGCAGAATCGGAATCTTTTAAGATAAATACATCATTATATGTTCGTGGCTTCCCCCAGTGATTCCATAAAAAAAAGACATTGACACAATTGTTATCCTAATATTTCATTATTTGTCGTAAACACGGAAGCGGATCTGAATACTGCAAATCTCGCTCCACTAGCTATCCCCATTTTAAAAAATAAGGCTTTGTTCACAGACTGCTCAATTCACTAAATAAAACAATAAATTAGTAAAATGATTCCTAACAAATAAACTAAAACAATCGTCACAGGGCTGAAACAAACACAAAGATGAATTTAATTTAAAACAGGGAGCTTCCACATCCCGGTCCTCGATGTTTTACCTGTGAAAATCTTTTGCACACACTTTTACGCTCAAATAAAGCTTTCTGGGCGAGCTAGTGCACATAGACATTCGACAATTCTCGTTGTTACACAATTTTTCCCCTATTATCATATCAGGTTAAAGCATCGATATTCGGAGAATCTAAAGAATATCAAAACAATTGAAATAGTTTCCCATATCATTACTACGTTTTCTCTCTTTATTTTTTTCTCTTCGAACAACAAGGGTAACAAAAGTATACTGGATAAGTACATTCTCTCTCTCTCTCTCTCTCTCTCTCTCTCTCTCTCTCTCTCTCTCTCTCTCTCTCTCTCTCTCTCTCTCTCTCTCTCTCTCTCTCTCTCTCTCTCTTCTTTCACTTCTTTCTCTCTCTCTTTCTCTTTCTCTTCTTTCACTTCTTTCTCTCTCACTTTCTCTGCTGTCTCTCCTTTTCTGTCTCTCTCTCTATTTCACTGTTTTCCTCTCTTTCTCTGTCTCCCTCTCTTTCTCTGTCTCTCTCTCTTTACATATATATATATATTTATGTATATATATTAATACATTTTATACGTATATATACACACGCATAAAAATGTATTTGTATACATACATACATATATACACACATATATGCATATGTATGCATGTATACATATTTATACATTGTTATGCGTATATATACATATATATATTTGTGTGTGTATACCCACAGATATATAAATATGTATGAATATACATATGTATAGATACATATATATGTATGTATGTATGTATATTTATACATTTTATACGTATATATATATATACGCATAAAAATATATGTATGTGTGTAAATATGTATACATATATATACATATATACATATATATGTATGTATATATATGCATGTATATGTATATATATATATATATATATATATATATATATATATATATATATATATATAATTGCTTACATTTACACATTTATTGTAAAGGGTTTTCAGTCTGGCGATTCTTGGGTCTTCTGATATTGATGTGAGTGCATTGTATTTTCTTATAGATGACAATACAGAGTGAAAATGCATATATTGTAGAAGCGATTGAAGGTGGAAAACGTGTTGCATCATTCACTAAGTGGCACTAAGTTCTCTTACTCCAACCGCCATTAGGTGTATGGCAAAACGTAGCAGAGCTGAATTGCTACACAGACAATACCAACAACATCAATATATTACTAGTCTGTTGGGTGCATCCTTGAGTACCACCAGAGTACTTACACATATGGCCAACTATAAAAGAAACAGCAAATTTGTGGAATCTGAGATTCGCTATGGGGTTTCGCTGAAAAGCCGGGAGGATGTCAACGGAAGGGGTAAAGGGATTACAATTGAAGGGTCAAAGGGACACTACTCGTAGGTCC
>NC_061834.1:26692442-26694942 GCF_019202785.1 Penaeus chinensis | reverse complement strand
ATCACTTTTCTTGTCCCCAGCCATGCCTTCCATTTATACAGTTTTATGTCATTTTATCTAGAAATGTAAAAATAATATAATAAATATTTCCTTGGGGTCACTAAATAGCTTCCACAATGCTTTACTATGGAATGATGAATATTAGTAAGGGTGACTCTTTCAACATTAGAAATAGTAAATGTGTTGAAACCGTTTGTGATGAGTTGAGATATATAATATACAGTTATATCTCTATAGGCTACATATGAATATTCCAATTATAGACTATGGGATGTGTAAGAATATAGCATAAAGAATACACTTATATAGTAAAATAGTAGTACCCATTATAGAAACAGTCCATGTTTATATAATCTTATTATATTGTTATTATTATTATTATTATTATTATTATTATTATTATTATTATTATTATTATTATTATTATTATTATTATTCTAAAAGTAATAATGATAATGATAATAATAATGATAATGATAATAATGATAATGATAATGATAATAATAATAATAATAATAATAATAATCATAATCATAATCATAATCATAATCATAATCATAATCATAATCATAATGATAATGATAATGATAATGATAATGATAATGATAATAAAAAGATAAATATAGTAATTATGATAATGATATCATCATTATTTTTATTCTTATTGCTCCCATTATTATTGTTACTGTTAATATGGTTATTTTAATTATCGTTATCATCATCATCAACATCAACATCAACATCAACATCAACATCAACATCAACATCATCATCATCATCATCATCATCATCATCATCATCATCATCATCAGCATCAGCATCATCATCATCATCATCATCATCATCATCATCAGCATCAGCATCAGCATCAGCATCAGCATCAGCATCAGCATCAGCATCATCATCATCATCTGCATCATCATCAGCATCATCATCAACATCATCATCAACATCATCATCAACATCATCATCAACATCATCATCAACATCATCATCAACATCATCATCAACATCATCATCAACATCAACATCATCAACATCATCAACATCAACATCAACAACATCATCAACTTCAACATCAACATCAACATCAACATCAACATCATCATCATCAACATCAACATCAACATCAACATCAACATCAACATCAACATCATCATCATCATCATCATCATCATCATCATCATCAACATCAACATCAACATCAACATCATCATCATCATCATCATCATCATCATCATCATCATCATCATCATCATCATCATCATCATCATCATCATCATCATCATCATCAACATCATCAACATCATCAACATCATCAACATCATCATCATGAGCATCATGAGCATCATCAACATCATCAACATCATCATCAACATCATCAACATCATATAAATGATGATGGTGATGATTTGACTATGAAGCTATATCTTGATATATTAATTAATTTTTTCTTTGATCCAACAGGGAAATTTTGTGGTGGCATAGGAGATATGAAGGCTTCAGACCTTGGAAGTATAGTCATAAAGGAAGCATTGGACAGGGCAAAAATTCCCCCTAAAGATGTATCAGAAGTTATTTTAGGACAGGTAAGCAATAATATATATTTTGTATGTATGGACTTGTATGCCAGTTTTATAACAAACACAGTAGTGCATGTGAAGAGGAAATGAAGCAATTACAGTATGAATAGAATGATTATTGTGCCTTATGATAGTACGGTTTCACTTAATGCAGCACTGCACCATATTTGCTTGTCTGTATTTTATTTTTGTTTCCATGCAATCTTTTAAGGTTTGTAAAATACATTGTGTTGTATGCATTGATTATTATAAGTGCCATTTCTTGCATAGTCTCCTTTGCTGATGCAGTCAGTGATATGTCAGGGACAATGTGTAACCTTTTGTTAAAGCTCTATTTATAGCTCCTAAGAATATGCCCAAACTGTCTTGCACCTGAGTGGTTGACAGGCTCTTGTAGTCAATTCTTTATCACTCAACACATTGTGTCAGACTGAGATAAGAATGAAGTTAAAATAGCAATAGTAGAGATGTTTTAATGAAATATTACCATTGAAAGGAAAAGCAAATCAAACCCAGTTATAACAAAAACAGGCATAAAATGAATAATGATAATAAATGTTGTTATTAATAAATGAAAACAAGCATGTCAGCTTGTGTAGATTCAGAAAAAAAACTAAAACATGTCATACAGACAAAGGAATAAATGCATTTGCAGAAGATCTGCTGAGTTAGATTCAAGGTCATATTTTCAGATGAACTGACATGGCAGTTTCATACAAGTAGCCATGGACAAAGATCAGAAACTGTAAACAGAAAGCTATGTAGGCAAACTCTCCCTCTTCTTTATCTTCTATTTGAATTTCTGTTGTTATAATTTTGGTGTTGCACTTTTCCTTACCTTCTAGACATTGTTTTGTCTCTCATATGAAAATTGTGATCGTTGTAAAAATATTCATATGAAAAGCGTTATCATTAAA
>NC_061834.1:26679942-26684942 GCF_019202785.1 Penaeus chinensis | reverse complement strand
TATTTTTCATATGATTGTTATTGATTTGCTACGATTGCATTAAAGGCATTAGTGTTTTGTCAGGTAAATGATGTTTAGCTGTACAAGTTATTTCTCATTATGCCATGTTAACAGTTTTGGTAACTATGATTCTTATTTTGTTACGTGGACTGGAGATCTGTCTTCCACTTCTTAAGCAGGCATTTGGTGATCTGATTTTGTGTGTTATTGATTCAATTGTAGGATTTTCAATGTTTTACGGGATATTTGAAATAGGTTTTACTATTTAGATATTTAGAATTCTCATTTTACAGTATTTGGTGTCTTCATGGACACATTTCCCCATATGCACTTGTTTTGGAGTTTTGTGTGTGTGTGTGTGTGTGTGTGTGTGTGTGTGTGTGTGTGTGTGTGTGTGTGTGTGTGTGTGTGTGTGTGTGTGTGTGTGTGTGTGTGAGTGAGTGAGTGAGTGAGTGAGTGAGTGAGTGAGTGAGTGAGTGAGTGAGTGAGTGAGTGAGTGAGTGAGTGAGTGAGTGAGTGAGTGAGTGAGTGAGTGATGTGAGTGAATGTGAGTGAATGTGAGTGAATGTGAGTGTGAGTGTGAGTGTGAGTGTGAGTGTGAGTGTGAGTGTGAGTGCGTGCGTGCGTGCGTGCGTGCGTGCGTGCGTGCGTGAAGTGTGCATGTACATGTGTGTATTGGATAGAAACAAAAGATTTTAAGCAAAATTAGTAGTGTGGTCACAAGTGCTAAAATCTATCTGTGCATACACAAGTCCCATATAACAGTTCAGAAGAATCTGATTTTTCTAGTGAGCTTGATTGTAGTGACTGTGCATTGAAAGGTATGTAAACTGACATGCATAGTAGAACACAATATGGAACAGTATAAGAATGTAATATAGTAAGATTGCAAGAGGACTTCATGAAATACTCCAAGACAATTAAGTAACCAAACACTAGTCTCTGCAGAAGTTAGCTGAAGGTCACACCTAAGTAATAAGTGGTTTGTTATTATTTATAGAATTTGGTGAGCAAGACCAAATTAGGACTGAAATTTGAATGCCAGCCACATAAGGTTGTAATGTTTGTTTATAAACAAAAAAGAAATGTAGATAAGCATAAATAGGGCTGTGTATGTAGTATTGATCATGTATCCTGAATAATCAGGATTTTTACCACATTTTATATTATACTTTACTGGAGAGTTCTTCAAGTAAAGTTCTTCAGAAGCTCAAGGATTTAGGTTATGATACACCTAACAAAAGTATTGTTAAGTTTTCTAGATTTCCTGGTTTTGATAAGTAGGCATTGAATTATTTTTAAGACTTGTTACAAGGGAAAAGGTGACAAATTTGGAATACATTCTGCAATAAGTCACAAATAATGTATCATTTTTTAATATACTTTACTGAAGAGTAATCCATATTAAGTTCTTCAGAAGCTCAAGGATTTAGGTTATGATATATCTATCATAAGTATGGTTGTTCCTATGATTTTAATAAGTAGACTGATTTACTACTTTTTAATTAAGATGTTACAAGCAAAAATACAACAAATTTGGGATACAGTTTGCAGTAAGTCACAAGTGAATAATTTATTTTTCTTTTTTCTCATGAATTATGGTAGTTATCTATATGGTCATTATTTTTTGTTCCAAGAATTAAAGCAACTATTATTTCAACAGGAACTTGCACATACCAATTCAGAGTGTAAAGGAAAAGTCTCCTTTGGGATACATAGATTACCTTTGAATATGAAACTGCTATTTCCAGTGCTATCTTGTCAAAAGATTCAGGTTATTTTATTCTGAAAGTGTTTATTGGTTGTGGCAATAATTGTAATTGTATTTAGTGAAGTAAAGACTTTATACACTACACTGGTTTACATTTCTTAACACTACAGTATGTATGTGTGAAAAATGGTATATTGGTGATAAGCAATTTTATGTTTTCCCCATTTTCTACATTATTAGTCCCCTCTCAATCTCTTGCCTGTTGTTGCTGTGGGCTTAGGAGATGGAGACTGGGACCCAATGATGGGAAAAAACCCTGCTTTGGGCCTCAGCTCTTGAGTAAATTGATTTTGCTCAGTCTTTTCTCCTTCCCCTTTTTGTTTCCTTCCCTTGTCTAACCCTTCAACTATCCACTTCCTAAGGTGTGAGACCCATGTTAAAAGCATGAAAAGCTGACTTTGTGCCAGCCATGAATGGCCTAGTATTCCTGTTTTTGTTCAGCCTTTGTCCCTGAGGGAAACCCTGAGGGGTGGACTATTTCTCTCCCCAACTTAGCCTAGGGGCATTAAGGCTTACCCCTTTATCAAATATCCCCACTGATATCAATTCCGGTTCACCAGTCCCAGGCTCTTCTTTGACCATGACTGAACACTTCTACTGCTACCCCCTCCTCCATACCTACTATCACATCAGCCCAGTCCAAATCTTCCATCCAGCTCTCTCAACATTCACTACTTCATCTCCTCCACCCCAACAACTTTCTTCATCAACTACCCCATCACTACTCTGCAACCTTATTGTCCAACCCTCTGCAGTACTACCTTTGTCCCTGTCCTTCTACTACCCCCTCCTCTACAAATATCTTGAATACTCTGTTTAACCCTGCCAAATGGGATTGATTTTTCATAATCCCTCCTACAGCCCCTTAATCTGACAACACTCCTCTTCCAGCAATAGTTGCAAAAACAAGAAGGCGAAGTTTCCTTCTGCAGCTGCCCTGATCAATCCAGCCTTGTTGCAGTTACATCCAAATCCCAAGATAGCATTATCAACCCAAATTAACTTCACTGGCAAAACCATTCCTGCCCAACCTCATCCCTCCTTCAATACTTGCACTGGAACTATCTCCACCTTGCCAGCAAACTGCCAAATATTGCCAAAATTACTTTATGTAGACATGACCTCCCCTTTAATGTTTACATTGGCAGAGAGTCCCTCCCTGTCTGGCCATCTCTGTCAATGTCAGAATTGTTGGTGTCTAGGCCATCCTGCCAAAAACTGCTGTTCTACAGCCTTATTCCCTCTCAGTGCCAAACCCCCATAAGAAAACCTTTCTTAGACCTCCCTAACTAACTCCATAGCAGAAACTCTCAAAGACATTCAAAACTCTCTAATCATGACCCAAGATAACATGCCTACACCTCATCCATCCTCCAATCTGTCTACTCCCATTCCTTATACACTTAAATGAACTGACATCTATCATCCTCCTTACACCTCTCCCTCCCACTCCCTACCAGCTGCATCATTCCCTCCTCCTTCCTCCTGGATGTGACCCTTTATCACAGCAACCCCCTTCCCTGGATTCTTTCCCTCCTGACATTCTCCCAGAAACTGTGATCTAATTGCCCTCAAACCCCTCTCTCCTTGCTAATCCTTGCCCTACCCTATGGACATCCTTGCAAAATCCCACACATCTTCCTTTTACAACTTTGATCTCATCGCCTTTGTTAAACCTTACATGCCTGAACTGCTATACGACTTCTGATGTATAGCACATTTAATCATCAACTAAACCCCCTTCTTTACCCTTTTTGCTATTACACTGCTATGTGACCTTTGATGTCTAGCACACATATTTTGCTTCGTAATCATTAACCATTACATTATTATTCAAAAGGTTAAAATAGAAGTGGCTTTAGTATGATTATTTATTTAAAATTGATTATTAAAAAATAAATAAATGAGAAATATTAACACTTATATAAAGCAATAATTTAGATCATCACTTTTAGGTAATATGAGATTCTAAAGAAAAACACTTCTGATTTGTATAATTGTGACCTGGACTACTACATTAAAAAAAATAACCAAAAGGAAGACACTGATGGATGTAAAATAATGGACATATACAAAAGGTGGAGCAGGATGATTGGTACTTCCATAACATGAAAAAAGGGAGGTGAGGAGAGACTGTTGAAAAGCACTGGCATGTAAAAGCATACTGGCACAAAAAAGGATGAGGTTTATAGTTTAATTGAAACCCTTCAACTGCTAATACATATTACATTGTTCTAAGAAGCTGGATTTCAAATAACTTGCTTACATATATAAATTTCATGAAATTTAAGTGAGGATAGGGTACCTTAATATCTCTGGCAAACCACTATATGGAGGGAATATATAAACAAAAGTCATCTGATGAATTGTTGACTTCTGATTGCTCTCACTCTATGCTCCAAGCTGAATGTTTTGGAAGAATATGAATAGCAAAAAAAGAAAGATCTAAACTTACTTTGTGGGTTATAGTTGTAGGGATAATTTAGAAAATCAGAAATCTAGATTTCAATCTTAGCAATTTTAATGGAAGATGGATATATATGCAAACATAATGGCTTATCTTCAATAATGGTTGATCCAAGTGTAAAGTCTAAAAATGCTTTGAACAAAGCCAAAATCTTTTACATTTTAAACATATTTTAGCAAGACAATGTTTTTGTATAATATAATCGATACATATAAAATGAAAATAATCTTTAAATGCATTCTGCTTGTTTAAATGGTATTTATGCCACAATATATTTTTTTATTGTGTTTTGAGTATACTTGGTAGGAAAATATCATTAGCACCTTCATATAAACAACTATAAAAGTTTACAAATAAATGATGAGATTAAATAACAAATATTCACACAATATATATTTCTTATGCTTAACAAATTTAAGAAGTACTGTGAACTAGCATACCACTTCCAACCATACTTTTCCCTCTGAACATTTAAGCATTGTAACTTCTTGCCAAAACACATGATGAAACATCACATGGTCATTTAAAGTATTTAAAATAAGGCATCAACAGGATCACATTACGTTTAGACAATACAGTACTTCTTAGTCAAAGAACAAAACAAGAGAATCATCTCAATGAAAAAGACAAGTTATTTACATAGAGTCAACAAATATATTAACACATGGGTGGTAGACAACAAGACAGTATATATATCAACAGAACACATCTTTCTGACCAAATTATTATTAACTGACTATCCTATAATTATGGAATTAACCT
>NC_061834.1:26672442-26674942 GCF_019202785.1 Penaeus chinensis | reverse complement strand
CTTTAGGGTCTACAGGAAAATCACATGCTAAGAAATAATATAAAGGTACACAGTAAGAAAGAAAAAAAGAAAATGATAAAAAACAAACTTACATCAAAGAATTTGAAAAAAGATACATGCTTCTCTTTAGGGCCATATATGCTTTCCTCATCCTTAAAGAAGAAGAAGTTGGTCAAGGAAGCATTTATGAGGTGTTTATTCTGCCGGGCGATATCTATTAGATCTAGCCTCTCGCGGCGAGAGTCCCGACCTCGCCAGAATGCTTGGGATTTCTTCAAAGGCCAAGGGATATCATTGTTCGACTGGACTGATAATAAGTCTAAGGTCACTCTGAAAATTTGCATAATTCGAATTGGTAGAGACAATACTAAACAAGGATTCAATAATTTGGAAAAAGAAAAAGAAAACATTCAATATGAGACAACAAAGAGGACAAATGAAAAAGAACACAGTGAAGATATTTCCTCATCTAAGAATAATTGATTCTGAGGGTAATTTTTTTTTTATATTAATTGATGATAAGAGAAAATACAACTAGACAGAGAGTGAGAGAGAGAAAGGTTGCAGTTAAGCAAGATATAACTGTTCACACTTACTAAAAATAAAAAAAGGTAAATAAATCAAACAAACAAACAAATAAAAATTCTCTATATGTATTCCCGACACTGCAAGACTTAAGTGGAGACAATGAAACAATGCATTTAATTTCAAAATAATTAATTAAAAAAAATGCATGATATTTGCACTCAAACTTACATTTGACAGCAATCAAAATAAAATTGCAGTTGGATTTTCAGGGTTAAGAAAATCTATAATAAGTTTAATCAGCGTAAAAATATAGCCCTTAGTTAGTAGTGACTGCAGTTTCCAAAGCATCATATTTATGGTTACAAACTTCCAAAGTTAATGCCTCTTACCATCAAAATGATCTAAAACAAGGCATATAAAAGAATAAGAAAAATATAATATATAAAGAAATGAAAATCAGGTAAATCTGTGAGCTTTACCAAATGCTGAAGAGCTGATTTACCCAGAGAGCAAAAGGCACAGAACGACAGGAAATGTATGCTCAAAATAAACCAGTAGGTAGTGGGGGCGTTAGCAGTTCATCATAACAATTCCAGGCCCTATTTTTTCATAGCTGCACTTATACTCCTGCAGGATCAATGTACAATAACAAAATGGAAAACCTTTCAGTGTTTCATGCTGATTTCCTTTAACTGTTTACCATGGCATTCCATTTACATTTGTGTGTCAAAGCAACTTTATTGCATGAATAATGTGACTACAAATTTGAATTGCCATAAATTATTTTGGATTAAAAATGTACATAGGAGTCAATGCTGGGAAAAGTATGGTGCCACACATTTATTTAGGTGAGTTATATATAAAAAGTGCTTTTCAATTCATCTGCAAAATGATATATATATATATATATATTGCTTATATGTAATGAGTCATTTACTATCATCAAACTGTATTCTCAAATAAGAATACAATGGTTGTCTTCTGTAATAACACAAAAAAAAAAAACATTTATACAACTTATAACTGTGAATTCATATGATTTCATATTAAAATGTTTTGTTATTGATCAACTAGGCTTGACAATCAAATATGTCCAAATCAGTCAATGATCATGCCACCATCTAATCTGGCCTTAAAAATAGAAAGAAAGAGGAAGAAAAAATTTGTATAGAAATATATGCTCAAAAACTTAATTACAGCATACACATCTGCATTAATATTAAACAAAATTTGCTACACTATTACACTTAAACCAACTTATAACAAGAACATTTCTACATGCAAAATGCATTGAAAACACACTTAATAACAAACACTTACAGCCTTTGCAAAGGAAAGGCCTGTATATAATATATATTGATTCATGTGAGAAATGCCATACCTTCCCATCATCTCTAATGTTGCTTCTGTGATGTCATACGTTGGCATCACAATGTCTGCTGTGTCTTCTGATGCACACCATGAGAATATTGGTATCAATGGCTTTACCTGTTCATAAAAAGGTACTGAAGTGATCAGAAATAATGAAGTGAGTGCACTGCATCACACTCTTGGATTCAATAATGATTCTGTCCTTAAGCCAGACTTAGATTGTGTTAGGGTCAACTTTGAGAAAAGGACCAGACTCTATATTACAGTAATTTACATATATACATACATATACATATATATATATATATATATACATATACATATATATAGATATATACATATATATAGATATATACATATATATAGATATATACATATATATATATATATACATATATATATATATATACATATATATAGATATATACATATATATAGATATATACATATATATAGATATATACATATATATAGATATATACATATATATAGATATATACATATATATAGATATATACATATATATATATATATATATATATATATATATATATATATATATATTTATATATAAATATACACACACACACACACACACACA
>NC_061834.1:26667442-26669942 GCF_019202785.1 Penaeus chinensis | reverse complement strand
TGAAAGAGTGAAAGATCTCTCTCGATCTGTGAATAGTTGCCTGGACATCCTACAGTCTCCTTCCATTCCTCTGTATCACCATTTGGGCAGTAACAATCTTCAGCATATATTGGGCCTGTACCAATGATGCAATATTGATAAATCTTTAGAGAGCAAATAATTTCATGTAGATATAAAGCACATGCTATTACTTAAAATTAAAATAACATGTTGATTTGCCTCTAATTATATCAAATATACTCTACAAAAAATATACATATAATACATAAATATATATCCATATATATACCTGGTATCTTGTAAGGTGACTCTGCTATGTCCTGACTATTGTAGAGCACATGAATGATGGTTTTTGTACATGTCTGGTATGTGCGATACCTAGAGTCAATTAAAATCATTTCAATTAAACATTTCTGATAGAGGTAAGAAATAACTTTTTATAACAAATATCAGATTAGTTATACGTTTTCAAGTGCTGGGTCAGTAGGTTCTCCTTAGTTGGCATTACAATTTTACAATCTACACCAAATATAACCCTTACAAACCTTATCACTTATATTAAAAGATGACATATGGCAAGAATGCAGAAAACCAAGAACTTACCTAACAATATATGACCCATCATAGCGATCAAGAATTTGAGTCCAAACTCGACAGTTCCTTCCATCAGAGGTTTCACCCTCAACTAGAACTTTAAAAGGATTTCCTACTGACTTAGTAATCCTGGAAAAATACAAAATATGTGTAAATAACTATGACAATCTTTATCTGAGTCAGTTATAATGCTAATAATGGTAGGTCTAAGTTTGACTGGATAATTTTCTTGTCCATTTTCTTTACAGCTAACTTAATAAAAACTGGCATGATAGCAAATCCAGTACAGGCTAAAACACATTTTTTTTACAATTCTCTTGTTAAAGATACAGCTAGCAAAAATTATTTGTAATTGAGATACTCATTCTGCTCATATGACTGTTATTGCCAAAGCTTTAGGTGTGCTAAGAATTCAAAAGTAGTTAAAGTTAGTTAAAAAAGACTCAAGGATTCGTCTTACTAATAAAATTAGGAATTTAAAGTAAGTAGGAGAGATCTGAAGACAAATTCAAATTAGGTATTAAAAGCATAAGGTAAAAGAACTAATATACTTCTTGGGTAATATTCTAGACAAAAACTGGAACATTCATGGAATTCTCTCCACAGTTATACCCACACGGGTCCTATGATCATTAAAATGTATGTCAACAATCCTCCTAACACATACATTCTGGCATGTCAGGTCTCACAGACCTCCCAGGTGATTTAATTTTCAAACAGGGAACCAGCTCCATCTTGTTAGAATATGCATGCTAGAGGTTTACTGGCCTTTGGTGAAATTCCAAGGTAAACACTTGAAGCCATTTGATTCATTATGTAGTTTTCTCAGAATAATGACTTATATTTTTGGCCATTTGCTTTTTTAAAAAATATTTTAAAGGTACTGTACTATTTGTGTGATGAGGGGGTGAATTTTCATGGTATGGATGCACTAAGCTAAGGAAATCTGTAGTGGTAAGTACAAGAAATAATCTGCAGACATAGACGGCAACACCACAAACAAAGGAAAAAGATTGCCTCTCTCAGCCTAAGTCCAGTCGGTACTCTCAAGTTTGAGCTCTGTCCTGCCTGGTAATTCTTTACGTTATTGACTCACTTGCCAGCTCCATTTCACAAAATTTATTCAACAATCTAAGTAGCTGAGACTGGGCGTGCAGTATGGGCAGTGTCCAAGGGGGGGCTTGATGGGGGTACCTGCTCCCAAACACCCCCTGGGAAACATTGTTTTCACCTCATTATGCGCAGCAAGATACAGCTGAGACTCGGAAGCACCGAGTGGACTTAGGCTGTGAACAGCAATCAGCGATCTATTTCCTTTATTTGTGGTGTCACTGTTTGTGTCTGCAGAATATTTTTTGCACCGATGACTTCAACTTTTTGTCCTCTACAAGAATATCATCTTCCATTTGCCTTAACTTTGTCTGGTTAACCAGGAAAATCGCTTATGTCTTTCTAAAGTGACTATCAATCATGATTTAAATGATATTCCAATAACATTAATATCCAGAGAATAATACCAAAAGGAATGAAAAATAACATAAAGCCTGCTAGATTCAATATAAATCAATATTGATAAACTAGTACCATAGACGTTGTCTATAAAATGCAAATAAATTTTTCCATCCCTGCTCCAGCTATCCTTTTGTTACATAACAGTAAAATTTAATAAGCCTCTTCATTGATATGTAATAAAAATCCAAAATCCTCTCTAACCTTATCATGTTATAGTATAATACAAAAACATTTCCTAACATATACTAACCATTAAATTCCTTAAACACCTTTTCATTTTACATTAGGTTTCTAGAATGGTTAAATATACAAAATTAAGAACTTGAGGATATTGGATATCGTACAACCAGGAATCAATAATAATAATAATAACGATAAATTATCAATAAATAAT